>NW_015090990.1:20612691-20803902 GCF_001431845.1 Calidris pugnax
AAAAAGCAAGAGTTTTTTAAGCAAATGCCTCTTTGCCATCTAAGATTTTCTCCTGTGTCAAGTTAAAACAAAAAATCCAAACAACAATGACAAAACCCCCAGGTGCCCAATTCTAAAGTCAGGCTTAAAGGCCGATATAAACCCCATTCCCCTTTGCAGCACTCCTCACACTGTGAGTTGAATGAAACACTGATGCTTCTGTTTCTAAGGGCTGTCTGGAGCTATTTTTCTCCTATTTCAGTCTATGTCTATGTGGAATTTGCTTTGCATTTTGAAATCAAGAGGCCTGACTAAATCCAGAAAAAAAAATTTTAAAATAATAATAATAATTAAAAATAAATAAATCTATCAGAATCCCTGTTCCAGCAAGGCACATTGTTACTCTGCTGCCCTTTGCAAAATCGAAGAGAGCTGTGCTGTGCTGACCACTGAAGAACATCTACAGGCCAGTCTCAGCTATGGGGAAGCGAGCTTCACTGCACTACTCCCAGGAGTCCTACTGCTGGCAGAAGACAGCCAGTGGCTCACTGCAAACCCTCAAAGGCTGACATTCAGGTCACAGCTCTGCCTCCTGCCCTTGGAAAAGCTGAAGAGGGGGCAGCTTCTGGTGTGTGTGTGTGTGTGTGGTGTGGAGAACGTGGGTGGACAAAGGTTAGAATCTAGAGTTCACCACAATGTGGCGTGAATTCAGAGAAGTTTTATGCGGTTTGCTTGGCAAAGATTAGGCAGCTGTGCTCACATCCACGCTTCTTTTTCTTTCTTTGGGGCTTCATTTTCTGTCTTTTTTTGCTCTCATGAGCTAAAACAGCGCTTACAAAATCGGTTTCCAGTTTGCAGCCTCAGTAGGATGAATTCAAAGAGCAGCTGCCAGCAGTTTTACTTCATTCTGGCCCACACCTAATCACTTTTTCACACCAATCTGCAAGAAATATTTCAGCCAAGAACTTCAGGCCCAAACCTGTTGATTTGAGCTACTTCAAAGGTGATTAGGCTTATGTTTACACAATGGCTTCTGCAAAGAGTTGTGCTTCCTAGTGTTATTGTTCTTCGAAAATGTATTCCAGCCACAATCGCCTTTGCTCTGAATTTCAATGGACTGATTAGTAAGTGGGGAGTGATGCCTGGTGACCGCAGCAGCCACTGGCTCTGCAGAGCTGCGAGTTAAACTTGAAGGGTCTTGTTTGACAGAGTTTTAATCATCAGCCAACAGCTCTCAGAAGCTCTCATCTTCAGAAATTAGAATTATATATGTAGCACTGCACAGTTTCTTGAACACCCTTAACTCCTTAGTTCAAGGATGGTTTCCTGACACTATAATAGCCAGTGAAAAAAAATGGCAGTGGAAAGCATAATGCATTTACAATTCTGATGCAGCGGTATACATACTGCTCTGAACACTCTCACACACACACGCACTGTAGATTAGACGGGTAGCATCATCTTTATCACATTTTTCCCAAGTGTGTCATCACATAGTTCCACTTTTGGAGCTTTGTACATCTCTAGTTCCTTACGTTGGAATTATCCAAGACTAAACTCTATCTCACACTGATATGGAAGCAGTGGAAGGAGAAAGAAGAATCTTAGACAAAACAGTTCTGTCACTTCTGAGAAGGATGCAAAGGAGAGTAATAATGCTTTTTGCTTGAAAACATTTTGCATGTCCAAGCTAGGGAGCAAAGTGTTGAAATTTGACAGGATATGGCCTAACACATTTGACTTTTCTTGTGAGAACCCACCAGAACCTGCCGAACACATAAACATTGGAAACACTAAGCCTGCACATGCTTACTGGGATTTGTCCCATCGTCATTACTCCAGAGACTCCATCTGTCCTAGAATCTGGATTCAGCAGGGATCCTCTGCAACTGGAGCCCTGGGCTGCACTAATCTCTGTGAAGTCAGGGCACCGAAATGAAGTTCTCTCTCACCCGTATTTTCAGTTATTGATATTAGCGATGTCTTTAGTCATTGAACTGTTATTCCTGGTAATTACAGGTATAATTCTTATTAAGCTGTTATCAACAGCTCTGCAAGCAATGTGGTGCTCGGATGGGCCTGATTGATCTTAATCTGTGCAGGAAATGGTGAAGGGGGCTCGCACATGCTTGAAAGTTCTCATTGTGCCAAGAAAACAAGAACTACTGAAAATGTAGCTGTCCGCTGCTCTTCAGGCAAGTATGGAAAGGATTTCAGAGACCATCTGGACCTATTTTGGTTCTTATCAAGGAGCAGAGGGTTTCTTTTTTTCCCAGTTCTTTCCAGTTCTGACTCATCCACTAATGTTGTTTAGCCACAGCTTTCTGTCTTTGCCAGAATGAGTTTCCATTGAGCAGCACACCAATAGACGTGGTGGGAGGGAGGAGGGGGGGGGGATGGGAGAGCTTAATTGCATCTCCAGCTTTGTATGTTTTGTGCAAGAAACCTCACTGTTTTAATAATGGGCGTTTCAAAATGCCTTCATTTAGTTCTTCTAAGTAATATTTGCCCAGGTTTCAAAAACCAGAGACACGATTCAGGAAGGACAAAAATGGCTCAAGCAAGGTTACTCAAATAAAATGGACTGCACCTTACTTAGAACTATTTTGGGGCGGGGGGGGAGGGGGGGGGGTCAAGGGGTGGCAGTTGTGGGGGAGGGAAAATTAATTCAAAAAAAGGAATGGGTAAAATCTGAAATTACATCACTTTGATGAGGTCACACTTGATGAGAATCACAGGAAGAAAGGTTTTGGATAGAAATGCACAGGAGGGGAAAAAGAATAAAAAATTAACTAGAAAGTGACCAAGTTAAACTTAGAAGACATTTACTCAGTGGAAAATACCAAATACTGTATTAATGGGAAAACTTTCCTGTCCTCATACACACAAATAGTCTAAATGACTTGCCATCTGATAGGTCATCAAAATTCAGTCACTTTTTAAATGCTCATGCAACAATCACAGTTGCACAAATTAAAGCAAATTTACACAGTACCACATAAGTAATAGGCTAGAAAGCAACAGACTCTAGCATACTAGTTAGTTACATTTCCCTAACAAATGTTTACTAAAAACTACAAATAATAGTTACTGATGACAACTACCATTATGCAGAACATTGCAAAGGAAGGAAAGTTTTAAGCAGTTAAGAATTTGCTTAGTAACAGCTGAAGAAATCAACCCATTCCTACAATATGTCAGCATATAGCTACAGACTTGGTTTGTCATGAAAATGGGATCATTCACATGTAGAGACAGGATATACCATTCTCAACCCTGGGGTATGCAAGATATATCCCTGTAGGTCCGTTCACATTATACAGTGGTAGTTACAGATGAGTATGGACAAAATGTTAGAATATTTTGATATAGCAGCAAACTGCTGAAGGAGCATGGTGAGTGATTCCATGCAGAAGAACGGTTTGTCTGAAACATGTATTATTTGCATTTTAAAAGCAACTGATGAAAAGCACATTGAATATATACCAAGATTTTTCTTGTCAAGCTTGAGTGCAAACACATCAGTCAATGCTGTGTGGCCAAGATATTCCCAACTAACTGATCATTTTAGGAGCCAAAGCTGACATGAATAAAAGACCTTATTTACAGGAGATACTGCCTACCGATCTCCTGAAGGTCAAATTGCTTAAGACATGAACTTAATTTTCTTTTTTCTGCATGCTGGCAAGCACATGCAGGTAATATCAATGATAATCTACACAGCATTAGACTTTGGTTGTCCTTGGGTAAAATCCAAGCCATGGGCTTCTCATTCCTCAGGATGACTTTGTATTGCCGTGACCTAGGCTTCTGGTCAGTCATTTCTTTCTCCTTAGGTTGTTCACCTCAGTGTTGCAAACATATACATATAGGAGATTTTTAGGGATGGTTAGAAAGAAGGACGGAAATCTCTGAATACCTTGTACAAGGAAAGCTAAAAACCAGCCCACTGAGCAAACAAAACCTAGATAAGCTATTTCACTATTTACCACTATTACCATGCCATTTATGTTCTGATACATCAAAGACCAATATATTGCAAGAGTGAATCACTTTGCAAGGTAAAGTATAAATCTCCTAAGCCAGACACCTCTATAGTTGGCCTTTTATGCTTCTAAAAGAACTTTCCAACTAACAGATGGCAATAATTAACAATAGGCACATGACTGGGCAGACAAAAGGAACTGGCTGTATTTACAGTCAACAAAGGATTCTACACAACCATGACTTCTGTGCTGGACCCGGCCTTGACCACGCTTACCTGACTCTCCATACTGGTTGTTACTTCATACCACTGCTGGGGTCTCATTCTTCTTGGACTACACTAGCTTTTACTGGGGGACACGTATTGGAAACTCCTAGAGACCTAACTTCTCATCTCTGCAAACATTATGCTACTACCACTACAGAAATTTGAGACGCTCCTTTTGAATTTGCCATTTATACACACAATGCACCATCTCTGCAAAAAAGAAAAAGAAAAAGGTGAAACAGCCTGTTTCACTTGATGCCTCTGCTGGGAGCAGGTCTTAGAGGACAGCTTTGGAGAAAAGTGCTTTGCTGGTGATCAAATCTCTGGAACTGCAAAGCAGTCTGCACAGTCAACCATTGTTTGGAGGGAGAAGTATTGTGGGTTTTGTGATGATAAGTTCTTTTTATATCAATTTTATATTAATCAGGACCTAACAGCGCTCACTTACATGGGAAAGGTTAGAGCTCTCACTCAGCACAGCAGCTGTTCCTAGGAATTACTTGTTATTCTTTATCAGCTGCGTGGCGACTCTCCCCAGGTCACAACACACACTTTTTTTAATCCAAAGACTCTGACCTAGTACACCACAGCTGGCCTGAGAATGCCTCATCTTTTACAGCAATTGCAGAGAAGAAAAATAGTCCTCAGTTTGGCTGATGCTTATGAACTATTGGTTCCAGATAACTTCCCTTCTTGGAAAAAAATCCGTGTTTGGCTTTTACAAAATTTGTTAAGAAATGTACAAAGTTTTTCAGTGCAATTCTATTTGTATGTAGCATCCAATTGAGGCCTCTCTGTGTTTGGACACAGATGTTATGCAGACATGGACATGCTGCATGGGTATTTACAGGTACACAGAACTCAGGCATTGTCAGAAGATGAAAACTTCAGCTACCTGTGTAGTGAAAAAAGTATGAATAGATAGCATTGTTTAGTCACCATGGTGGCCAAGCGGACAACAAACAGGGATGGATGAATAATTTTGTTTTCTATGAGTTTCCATAATTCATCTTTCCTACCTCTGATTCCTGTTTTCTCTCTCCAAACTGAACTCTTTTTTTTTTTTTTAAATATTTTGGAGAGCTTCCTTATTTCATATATTATGGTTCTGCAGAAAGATTTTTGTTAGATTTGTCATGCCTACAAGCTCCTAAATTTAAACATAATTTTGAGTGACCAATGCTTACATATTCTTTTCAAAATTGTACAAGATGGCAAATTTGTTTTCCCTGCCTCTGGCTGCTTTGTAAGGAATATTTGTCAGAATTTTTGACATGGAGTGTTACAGTGAGGTAATTTCTTCCTTTTAGAAAATATTATTTTCAGATAGGCTTATGAAAGGATTCTACAGAGGAGATTTCTGTAACTACACTATTGATTTTAAAGGTAGGTAAACAAGAGAAATGAAGCTCACTTTGTCTACCCATGCCAGATATAGTAGTAAAATATTTTATATGTACATACAAGAGAAATGTTTTTGACATAAAGTGGTTCCACAAAGAAGGAGAATTTGTTTTGGCCTTTGAGCAAGAGCTACATTAAAGGGTTTCAGTGATTCTCTGTTCACTTATTGACTCATTAAAAAACCACCACTCTATCTGACCAACTGGCCAGCATAAAGGAAGCTATAATTTTACTGAGTACTAACATAACCTTTTCCATAAAACTGTACTAAATAATTTAAGTCACAATAAATAATGATAATTTAGGTGCCTCTGTCTGTATATTCCTGATGAGAAACGCCGCAAAGTCTTGAATCTGAAATGCAAAATACAGCTGCTTTTATTCCTGGTAATGATTCATCATTGAATAGCTCCCAAGAGGAAGAAATATAGTACAGTTGAATCAGGAGTTACCACTGTAATCATGAAAGATCACTGTCAGGATGGAATTACTGTACTCCATGTACTCTCTCACATTAAAGGGAAGAGAGTATGTTTTACTAGCTGCAAACATCTTGCCAACAGATCCTTTGCAACGTTTTGTGGCACTGTCTTAAGAACTGCTCTACTACAGAGCCTGTGCTTAATCCCACCAGCATAAATCCTAAAGCCTCAGGCAAGTATTTGCCTGATTTGACAAATTTGCAATGGTTTGAAACAAGAGGTTCACAAAACAGTCTTCTGAGATTCATAATGTGTGTTAAAATTGGACTAGATAATTGATTGGTGAGTGTCCTCTCTGGACAGGATTTTCTTAAAGATGAGTCAGTCAGTGTGCCTGATCCCACCTTGAGCATCAGCTGTGAGACGTGTCCCACTCTCCCACTGTGTTCTCAGTGATTGCACGACCACCGTTACTTGGTGCCTGCAGTAAATAAAATCACAAAGGCTGTGAAACTGCATTAATCCTCAAACAATGACTTCCCTATTATATGAGAATATCGGAGAAAGAATCTAAATTCTCCTGCTCTTTTTTATTTGTAATGGTTATCAGCAGCTTAAATCTGTTCATTTTAGTTGAAAATAAGAAATCACACAATAGTCTATTTGTTCACTATTTGTGCTTATCATTTCCAGTGTGAAATGATGAAATATTGCAGACATTGATTTATTGGTCTATATCCATTTTACGGAAAATCATCATCATCAGATTGTTATCACCACAGCTGGACACAATGACCTTCTCTTAATGTTGTTATTCTGTTCATGGGGTGGAGCATCAGGTTCATTCTTGTGAATATAAATGCCTTTTCCCAGTGAAGAAATAGACATAACTACTATTTGTACATTTTATCTAGAGATGCAGATTTTGTGATTTAGGAAAAACAGAAGATTTTTTGGGGGGTAAAGAAGCTTTAAATTTAAATTTGTCCCTCAAGATTTTAGAAATTCAGAAATATGGAAAGCTTATAATTTAGTTCCACAATTGAATGTTTAAAAATAAGAATAAAAAATAATTACACATCCATTTACAAAGGAAATTTATGAATATACACATTTTTTTCTCTAATTTAATCCATATTTAGGACTCCAGGTCATGAGATTAGTCAAGACCCTGTTGCTCTGGCAAAGTACAGATCTTGGAAGAAAAAGAGAGAGTGATAGCATAGCATACTACAGGATATTTTAAGTTCTTTTTGGAAAAAAAAAAAAAAGTTATGTGCAGGACCTTAACCTGAGTAAAATTTGTTGCTGGCACAGACAGAACACAAAAGAAGGAATGCCAATATAAGAAGGTATTATTTCACTTACAAATCCTTTTAGATGCTGCTAAACCCAGCATAGAACCCCAGGCAAGATTAATATCTGATGCCAAGCACTAGAAAAGCCCTCAGATACCATCCTGAAGAATTCACAGCATGGATTCCTGGATTCATCGATTCAACTGAAGTGAACAATTTCAGTTTTAGACAAAATACTGCTATGTCTGTTCTGCACAAATCCAAAACAGAGAAACAACTTGAACTTCCCCAAACACTTAAACCTATTTTTCTCTCTATAGTTCTTCTGTTTTATCTTCTGCTTGGAGGAAACAACCTCTACAGTAACTGCAAAATTAGAAGATGCTTTCAAGAAATGTTGGAAAACTGTGTTGTTGGTTTTTTTTAAATAATAAATATGCAATGTAGTTACCAAATTGCAGACAACCCATTACATCAAATGGGAAAGTCTGAAGCAAGAAACTGAATTCCTCAGAGTTACCGGAAAACAAAACAGCTAGCCATATACCCATTTGGGATATGAAAGTGTTGCAGTCCTTCCCACTGCCAGAAAGGGACTATCTGACAGAATGAACGAGGTGTTCCCTAACAAAGACAACCACAGTTAGTCACGGAAATATTTTCCTGACTATGAAAGAACAACGTGGTTTTAAAATGTCCAACTGATAATAGTAAGAGCAGTTTGCTATTTGGAATATGCATGTTTTTCATGGGAACAAGCACAATAATTCTGTATAGATCTTTAATTTCATACCACAGATGTTACTTGAGCAATTGTGTAGCAACTTCACAGAAAAACATCAATGGTACTTGAAATTTCTTTAAAAAAAAAAAATAATAAAAAAATCTATATTTAACAGGCTGAAAGCTTACAAAAAGATGTTAAAAGTAATCTTGACCAAACAAAAATCTTTCTGTAGCATAGCTTGAGTAGAGCAAACTGCTGCCTTCACAGAGAGAAGGCATAAGATGCCGATATCAATTTAATGTTTTATACACTTGACAATAACCCTGATGTATTTCGGGATTCCTCTTATTGGCATCCTTGCAATTGGCCTGCTGTTCCTTTCCTTTTCAGACTTTCTGAAAGTCTGAGTGGTTTTAGTGAGAGCTTTGCCACCAAATTCCGAAGCCACCTGGTCTTTCTCCTCTTATAATCTTTAATAATTTCATCATCACCCTTTACTAGTAGTGTTTCTTATATTTATTACTGCTTTTCTTACATTTCTGTGTAGCAGTTCTGTCCCCAGTTAACTATCTTCAAAATGAGCTTCCAATATTTTAGTAAGTCCACACCCACTTTAAAAAAAAAATAAATAAAAAAACCCACCCCACCTCTCAACCAAAAAAATACCCAACAAACAAATTACAAAACACTTCACTACACTTCCCTGTTCTCAGGATCATAATTTTGGTGGAATCAAGGAGACTTCTCACTTTCTTTTTCCCTGTAAACTGTACATATTCTTCAATCTTAATGCATTTCTGTCTTTACCTTCTAAATCTCAGCTGGTTTGTAGCCGCCTTTCCCTTTGATTACATATAGCTTCTCTCAGTCTTCCTACAATAGAGCCTTTGCAAAACATCAAAGATGCAACTATTAAAATTCATTTTTCTGTCTCAACATTGCTTGCATTTGTCTGTATCTCAATCCATCTGCCTTGTATATTCCAACTCCAGAGTTAAGCTCCTTATTCTTGTATATGAAGCATATGGAACATACCATGTTCTCATTACAGCTTTCATTACTGCATTTCTGAAATACTAATGTTAATCTAGCAGTTTACAATTTCACGTTGCTCACATTTCACATTAGCCATCTCATTTCATATTTATTTCATTAACCAAAACAATAAAGACTTATATGTTCTCTTTTTTTGGCAGCTCTTCTATAACAACAACAACAAAAAAATCATTGCAAGAGTACTGTGAGATTTTGTTTGGTTTTGACCGTGTCTCTACAGGTCAGCATCCATTTGGATATGTATGTAGGAATGTATCCAATGTATGAATTACAGCATTGATGATCTCTCTCTCAAACATACTTCACTTTACTAAACAAATTCTGTTCTTTTATCAAATCCTAATTATGCTTCCCTTAGTCTTTATTTTTGATGGCTGAAAATTACCTGTCTGACTAATACTGAAAGTAGACAGAAAAATATACCACACAAGTCTTCTGGTTTTGTTTCTTTCCTTCATGTTGAGGTTTTGTAGTATTAACTCCCATGTTCAATCCCATGGGGAAAACTGTCTTTTCATTCTATTTATGTTGTCATTTCTTGGGGACAAAGGACAGTGGTATTTGTTATTTGGAAAAGGTCAATTAAATCTATAAATCCCCTGGAACTACTCTATTAAGTCTTATATCCATCTAACCCATTGTGTTTTCAGCTCTGCAGGAAGTCTGCAGGAATAGCTGGCATATTTTCCCAGCAAAATCCAAGGCATTAAAGTCTTGAACTTGGGTCTTATTTTCAGGCTGCAGAATATTATTTCAGGTTTATACAAAGAAAGTCTAAAATGTTTACAGTCTTGGCGGTCAATCCTTATGAACAGTTATTACCAGAACGGGTGACTTAAATTTAGATGCATTAAAAAACCTGAAGGCTCTTTCCCCAATATTTCAACTAATATTTGTCGCTGCTTTCTTTCTTGACCAAAGCTTATAGTTTGCTTGATGTTAAATACAATGCTTTTACAGAAAGGTAAATTGAGTATTGTCAGCAAAACTCTCAGGTAGGCTGCTGACCCTTTGCTTTCCCAAGAAACACATGAACAGGAGGAACCACACACTTAGTACTGTCAGCATGGAGCTGACTAACATGCCAAACTACAACTCATTCAACCGTTCCAAACAAACACTCAGCACAAAATATCAGTGATAGAATTCATACAAGTCCTTGAATCCTACATTAATAATAATAAACATACCATGCCTACTGGCTAAGCCATTGGCAAGAGAGATACAGAGCACCTGTTGCCCTGAATCAACAAGTAGTAGAAGAGCATATAAGTTGTGTAACAACACGGTCTACACAACAATCTCTATTCTACCTTTGCATTGATCTCAAGTCTGCCTCTGCAGAAGCAATTTCATGTCAGAAATCTGCTTAGATGGTGATGTTGTTATCCTCATTTCCCACAATGTTGGGTCTGTTTGCAGGAAATGACCGGTATGGTAAGGTAACATCATGAAGCAATCACATTATCTTCAGTAAGCACTGCCAGGAAAGACAGTATCTGGCAGTGGATTATTTTCTTGTCCTACATGTGTATGTTAATCCACAAGCTGGCTGATTTGCTGCAACAAACCCCAATACAGAAGCTCTATAGCTTCATTAGCATAACGCTGTAGTTGAGCTAAGACCACCTACCAGGAACACAACATGACACCAGCAAAATTCTGGCCAAGCCAAGTAAGGACAGAGGAGTTCGTATCTGTATTTACTCATGCTGACACCCTTGTGCCTGGCATAACAAGTCTTCTAACACTTTTTTTAATCTGTGGAATACTCCTATCCTCTTTTCTCTGTGCAGAATTTTCAAAGAAGGCTCAGAAAATGTAAATATTTTTTGAACAGGTACCTAAAACCATACTGGGTTGGTTCTCAGTAAGGAGAACTGAAACATTCTGGAAACAAGAATGTCAATGTTCATTTCAAGATATGCCCATACTAAATCTCCTTTCTTCTATTTTCTTCCTTCTCTCTCCACCTTTTTCCCATCTCTGATGTATGACCCGCATTTAGATTGACAGATTGACTGGACAGCATGCTTGTGGCTTATTTTCCTTTCAATTATACCACCAAAATCATATTTTTTCCCCAACGAATATGTACCAAAGTTTATATACAACTCAGAACACTCAGTTTGCACATCTACCTAATTAGTACTGCACAGCAACAGTGAATATCAGGTAAAACAAAATATTAAAACCGGTGGCTTTTACAAATATACATAAAGTGACACAAGTTTACCATTGGCAGAAGTATTATTTGCAATAGCCTTATTTTGCCCTGGATATTAAGACTGTGGTTAGGACAGACATTGGATAACTGCTGCATAATAGTGTCAGACATGTCAAGGATTATAAAGAATTTCTCATGGTCTTTTAAAAGAATTTTCTCATGATCTTTTGAAAAAACATCTGGGCTTGCTTATGCAGAGATGTTCAGGAAAGACTCAATTAGCTAAGTAAAGCTAATGAGCAAAAGTTGAAGCATACTCAAAATGCAAACAGGATCATCTGCAGGGGATTTAAGATGCTGCAGCTCATGACCACTAATCCTCCACCATTCACTGAGTCATCCATAACTGTGCTAAATATTTCCACACGGAGCTAGTTACATTAAGAAGAATGCTGTATTCCCCCTCTGGATTCTACTGATTTCCATAAAACAAGAGCTAAAGTCTCATCAATTGCACTATTCTCAAACCACAGAATTTCACTTTTTTTACACTGGAAAGTCTTACTCTTTCCCTCTTTTGTAAAGGAAGCATGACTCACCAAAAGTCTGTATAATACTATCAGAAAGTGAGTAATGAGACATGGTTTATTGTTGCACTAATGTATCTAGTCATGACCCACATCAAAACTATTTTGCTTTTCTCCAGCAAAGAAAACAGGGCATAGATCAGTGTTTACTTATATAAAACAAAAGAAAAATACGTATCCAAAACCACTCCAACACCAAGCTTGTTGGTCTGCATTTTTTTCCATGTTTTTCTCAGCACAGCAATCCCCACGAGCTGGGCTCAACAGGCTCCAATGAAATGTAATATTCATTTAATTATTTAATTCTGAAAAAAGTCTTGTGTTTTGAGGGGCAAAAAGAAAGCCAAAAGGCAGTATCGTAATTCCATACAGAAATGGAAAATTTTGTATCTGATTAACTAACAATAAATTTCTGCTTTAAAGAGATATAGAATGTACAAGAAATCCTGATCCTAGTAAAGAAAATATCTTCTACAAGTGATAGACTTTTGGATTCAGGAAAAAAGAGAAGTGTGGTGGCTTCAAGAACTCAGTCTCCAAAAAAAAGGAAATATACAGATTTTTTTTTTTTTATATTAGTTGTTAGTTTTCTTACATCTTTTTCTATCATATGCTCAGATAGTCTGTGTAATTTTCATTTCTGCATTTAATAAATTTCTTGCACTATTTTCCTGAAACCTTGTGTCAAAGCCTATGCTTTATATAACTATACTGAAGTTTGAGAAAAGAAGGATAAATAAGCCACTGAAGTCTACCTTTCTAAAATGAATGGGAAGCCGGAAATACATGCTTATTCCTCCTGACAAGAGAAATGCATGTTCTGTTAGCAATAGTTGTTTGACTAACCAGATGTAGAAAAGATTAAAGCATCATTAGGCAGTGCTGTGTCTCCATATTAGAATGATATGGAGAGTACCAGCAGACTGACTAGAGAATAAAATATTTGACATGAAAAACGGCAAAGACGATGAAAATCCCCACATTTTTTCCAAGAGTTGCTCCTTGGTTTTTCCCAGCATGGTGGTAATGGCACAAAAGGTGACTCTTTTTTTTTTTCCCCTCCAAAAAACAGCATGACTAAATTTTTCAGTCATGCACCAGACATTCAAGAAGAATAAATTTCCAAACCTAGACTATTACTCTTCCATATTGGAATGGAAAAACAATTGCTCCAACAGACACCTACAATCTTAGCAGACTGACCTCAGCAGTATGTGAGATTCAGGACACATTTTAAGAGAATACTTTAAAAAATTGACATGACTGGAAAATAAGGTGAAATGAAACATAGACCTCACAAAGATATATTGCACCAAATTGAATGGGCATCTTTCACGAGACAAATGGTATTCAAATCAAAGGAAATTAAACAGATTACTCTTTCTAGATTCTACTAAAGTATTTAATATTGTATCACATAGTATACTGCTAGTTCTCTTGGATTTCGTATACAAAAGTAGTTAGGAGAAGGGAAGTTTGGCTAGGTGGAAGGTAACTAACATTGCTGTTTAAGGAGGAAACAGGACTCCCTAAAGTATTAGTTATGAGGCACATTTTTATAATGTTAGCACTAAGTAAACTATGGAACTTGGTAAGTTAAAGTTGGGAACATTGTCAGCAAGTACGTAGCAAAGTGACCTGTTAGATTTGGTATTTCAGCAATAGGTTGATATCTCAGAGATGAGACTAAGCTAAGTATAAGGAAATGTAAACCCATGCACTTCAGGAATAATAGCAAGCACAATCTTATTAGTTAAAGCCAGAGGAGGATCAAAACCTGGATACAATAGGAAATCACAGTAAGAATATTAACCATCAACACTAGTTGCAATATTAGAAACTTCCCCATAGCATTGAACAAGCAGAATGTAAATTGCTTTTGCTTAGGAAAGGTGAACTGAAATAAAGACAGACTGAAAGACTTTTAGAATTACAGAAAAACAGTCTACCATTTTACAAGGTGAAATGAAATTTTGCTAGAACAGCTGTAATTGCCATCTAGAAATTTATTAAAGGGATTAAAGGGCAGGGAAAAAAAAGAAAAAACACAGAGCTTTTTAGGTATAAATGTAGTTTATAGCTATAACAAGAGGCAATAGGTATATATAGCCATGAAAAAAATTAGCCTATGAATTAATGAATATTTATAAGCATTGGGGAGATGGAAGTGGGGCATTTGATCCATTTTGAAACCAAATCCATTCATCCCATTTTCTCAGTGGTTGAATGAAAACTTCAAGACTGCACTCACTGACACTGGAGTGCTCTTCTGGTCCCGTGTTACATGTAAACAGCAGAGTGTACGAGTGCACAACTTCAAAACAAAAACATGAGTTTTCAAATAGGGATTGAATTTCTGTGTACAGGAATAAGGAAGAATGCAGATAAGTTCTTTTGTTTGTTTGATCAGGAAAGATCCTTCCATTTGTATTCCAGTGTTGGCAGATGCTTAACTCTGTGACTCTCATTTCTAGATCACTTTTCTACTTGCTAAATCATAAATCTCAAGAGGAAGCTTTGTACTTCCCAGACCAAGTATCTTCTGAAACAAATTATTAATGAAAACAGCTCTCTCTGCAAAACACACAGTTTTGCAAAAGGGAAAGTATTTTACTAAAATGAAAGTATATTGAATAAATTTTGGCTTGCTTTACTAGTCAAACACCTAAATAAAAAGGCTAAACACATCTCAGAACTTATGATTGTGGTCAGGATCAAAACATGAAATAACATCTTACAAACAGTTTACCAACTTTCACACAATGAATCTGCTCTAAATTTGGATTCTTGAAATGGCAAAACTGAAGTTATTGTATTGAGCGCTCTCTGTAGTTATAAGAAGCCACATTTGTTAATGTACAGAAGCTTCATTTTTACTGATTTCAGCTGGAAAAAAAACGTGTATGGATTTGACTATTTAAATAACAACAAGATATTACTGTGACAAAGTTCGCAAAGCGGCTACAACATATATGCTTAATTAACTCAGAAGGGCAAGGCTTATAGGGGAAGCAAACTTTTCATTTTGTATTTGGGAGGCTGAAGACACTTTGAGTCATTATGCTGAATGTTATTTGCCAGATTCCGTGTTATTATATGTCGCCCTTGTTATGATGACATCAATAAATTGCTGTTACACTAACCAAAGCTCTAATCATCATAACAAAAAATAAGATTAATATGTATAATTATAGAACATCAAGCTGTTTTTTCAAAGTAAACTATTCACATTTATTCTCTCTGTTCCTGACTGAAATATCTTCCCACATTTTGTCTTACAGTGTTAATTGCCAACCCTCTTTATTTTTAGCCTTTTATTATTTTCATCTATGTTTACATGGAAAATCTGAAGACTTTCTGTCTTGGATGATGGGTGAAAACCAAACACAATTTTCATTATGAGGCAGCATCCTGCAAAGCCATATACGGAAACCAAAGTGGCTAAACATATCTATTAACAAAACAGCAATTCCCCAAGCTCAAAGTGTTGCCTTAATCCTTCTCCCATCAGAAATCACTGGAGGACAATAACTTCCCCGAAACCAAACCAACCAAGCCCACAGCAAGTGCTTCTAAGACTTTACACTGGTTGATAACACAGAGGTGTCTATTCTTTCTGTGTTTATCCTGTGGCATTGGCACATCATTTTCTATTTACCTGTTCTCTTAGTCGTTAAGTCTGGGGTTTTTTAACAGCAGTTATTTATCTATGTATGTTAATTCCTTAGAACTCAATAGTTGACATGATACTAGCCCTGTTACTGTTTCTTAGATATTTCAGGTAAACTCAGACGCTGTCGTAAGTAAAAAAAAAACAAAAAACAAAAAACAACCACAGCTGCTGTTTTGGTTCCACAACTGTCAGCTTTTTCCAGTAACACTGGTGTCAACTGCAGAGTTATTAGGCCTGCTTTTCCTAGGAATTGAAGGTAGCACTTCACTGTCTGTCCTACAAAAATGCATAGTATATTTTTCTTTTCTAACAAATACTATGATACTGTACTACTTTACAGATTGTTAACTCTTAAAGGCTACCTATTTCATTTTCTCCAGTCATCTCTGTATAAGCCCAGTAACTAGACAATTATTTATTTTATTTTATTTTTTTTTGCTGGTCAGTCATCATTTTTGCAGTTAGAAAGCATGACAACAGTCTTAATAATATGCTACTACTTCTTAACGTCTTCCACTTGGGAGGTATGCCAGTGCTACCAATGAATAGAAATTCTTATGAAGTCAGATAACACCAAAGTGAAGGAATAAATCAGTGATTATTTCTGCATTGGACTGTATCACCAAGTAGTTGGAGACTTTTTTTTATAAGCAACTTTTTATATTAATAATCAGTCACAGTCTTAAAGAAAGGGTATCAAAAATGTAGACATCTCCCAGAGCAGTACATGCCTCGTGGCACTTCTCAGTCATAGCAATGATTCATTTTACAGCTTCTTCCAGTCATAAGAGGCGTGAAAACCATAACCACATTCACTTAATTTCAAAATATTCCCTCTCATCAGTCTAATCTTTTGACTACCTTAAAAATATTTGACTACTCTAAACAAAGGAGACTTGATAAGGATCACTACTTCCAGGAAGTGAAATTCCTGAAGTAATTTAAGGAGCATACTAACATTTAGTAATCATGAAAGCAATGTTTCTGCTTTGTTTGTAATGAGAATGAGCAGTGTGTTTTGGCACTGAACCTGAGGACAGCACAGCCAGAGGACTTCTGTGTAACAACCAAAGTAGTGATAGCACTAGCCCAACCTAGCAAAGATTTCCAGTATGCTGTGCTCTTAAGGTTAATTGACTTGCTTCATGTCTTAAGACTGATTTGAGGACTTCATGTAAGTTTGTCCAAGAGCCTCAAAATTGCATTTGGGCATAAAAATACTAATTAGGAATGGAAGATAAATATTTGCCATGATGGTCAATTTAAGGGGCAAAAATCGAGCCAAAAAATGGATACCTTGATTTATCCTAGTCACACTGACAGTCTTGCAGAGCATATATGAAGGATACATGACAGAGCACACATGACAGACCAGCACCCATGCTTTGCTTCAGTCAACACCAATAGTTTTAGTTCCTTAGAACCATGGTACCATAGTGTCCAAGTTTTGGTGCATGCAAGATAACTTTACTAAGGTGTAAAACACATGAGAGAAAGTGACTATAGAGATTTTAGTATAGCAATTGACTATAGAGATCTTAGGACAGCTGGAGTCTAGTCTATTATTTGATTCAAAAGTAGGATTACGTGACATGAAACAAACCAAATGTTTAATGTCATGGAATGCAGTGAATTCAAAGTGATTGCATCATTCCTGATTTATTGGGTCTCTCTGAACTAATATTATGCAATTAGTCAATTCTATAAACAGTCAGTATCTAAGACAGTACTTCACGTGAGGACAGCATTCATAAATCATTTATGTATTATTGAGCCATTAATGGAAATGACTGCATTAATACTATCCTGCAGCTGTTTGTGGATATGCAAGAAAATGCCACGTCAACAAGAACGTGACTGAAGATTGAAAGCATTAGAAAATGTTTGCCTTAGAACAGGGAGAGGAGTGAGGCTTAAGAACTTCTCATCACTGGTAGGTTAAAAGACAGCTGTATACTTCTGGGTTTCTTAAGCAGCTATGTAGGAGCTTAAGCATCATTTTCCAACCAAGAAAAAAAATTTGCCTACTGATCCAGAACTTCACTTTCATACGGTGCATTAACTACAACTGTAAGTTCCTTTACTATGTATGCTATTGTCCATATTCCACAATCTTTTAGGCTTCCTGTAAGTCTAATAATAAAGTGTTTCTTGAACATGGCCAATAGGGTGGACTAGGATGCCATTATGCAATTCAGAACAAACTTGTAGACTAAAGTATTAACATGGATAAACTGAAGCCTAAACAGGATTCACAGAGTTTATACGTGTTGTGTTTTTGGTAATTCTACTCATGTGATCATGGAATTCCATTAATCAAGGTGCGGAGCCCTCACAGATGCAAGAATTTTATTTCTACTTCAGAAACAAGTTTCCTGCTTGGTTATCACCTGGAATTAAAATTCTGGCATGTAAATATAACTGTGAAATACTAATACTTCTTAAACAAAGACTTCTTCTCATGACAAACATAACTCTATGTTAGTCACCTAAAAATTAGTTCTCCATTATCTGCAAGGGACAAAGAATACTTTGCTGATAACCATGCTAAAAAAGAAAATCCTTCCTGTAAAAAGTTGCCAAGTATCACAGTATACCAGTGTGGTATCCTCACATCTCAGAGGATTACCCTTGAACATTATTGCAAAGCTTTCTTGACTATCAAGTTCAGCACCGCGGTCCACCGAAAATGAAAAATAGTCTATGATCAATTTAAAAAAAGAGAAAATTATCTCTGCATAGCTTTTTCTAGTAGCTTCCAAAGCAGTAAACAAAGTGTTAACAGCTGTAGTGAAATAAAGAAAAAAATCTTCTATTCACTGTTTTTATTTTTAATCAGGCAGTTAAAAATATCCAGTATTTCCCAGAAACATCACACCTTCCTATATTTATGCTTTCTTTAAGCCTCCTATATTCTTCTGCATTTTAAAGCATAACTTCTCTTTGTGTAAAATATGCCAAGTAGTGCGTAGTTACTTCTCCATATTGAATATTTTGCTTTATATCTACCTCTATCAACTTCTATGTTTATACAAAATTGTAATTCCAGTTATTTACATTAGATTTCACCATATTAATGGAATATAATGGATTTTTAAATTTATGCCAATGTACTCTTTTGCTATTGCGGATTTATCTTCAAAGAAATATAGGTAACATTTCTTAAGAATCTCTCTCCTCTTTACCTTCTCATTTTCATTGTGCTTGATGGAGTTTTTTTTTGTTAAAAAGTATAGTTGCTCTTCTTGCACTTCAGGAAGCTAAGCCCACTTCTGTATATTTAGTTTCCCTGACCATTATTTCACAGCTTCTCTGGGACAACTGTACCACAACCTCAGTTGTGCCAGGTCTCTCAGAATACAATGCTTTACCAAAACACTAATACAGGTTAGCTACAGGTTTAGGTCATTTGTATTACCTACAAGCTGTTTCTTCCTTGACTTTTTCCAGTGTTTATCCCTTCTCCCACATGGGCACAAGAGCATAGAAAGTGAACACCAAAGCAACCCAAGATGACAAGATGATATGGTTCAACTTCTGCCTTATGCAGAGGAGGAAGAGCTCATGTACACAAAATCTTTTCTCCATAAACACCCAACCTAGACATGTTGAATATCCTATCATATTTTTCATAGACTGCAAGCCTTTGTTTAATACTGTAAATTTATTGATCTTGGCTTCCCTGAACAGAATTAAATTAGTGCAACACAATCCTTTATAATCCATGCAGAATGTAATTTGAATCTAGTACTTGGAATATAATTGGTGAAATCTGTATTTCACCAGTATCCTCATGGTTTATGTACACCTCTGTGATTTCAAGGTTGTATTGCAAGTCTAATGAAGGCAATGCTCTGCTCTCACAGCACAGTGGCAACTGCATGAACAGCACACATTGAATTTCTCAAGGAAGATTCAGTATCTCAGTAGGAAAGACTATTCACTGAGGAAAAGCAGATATATGGTTGCACTACTCCGAATTCCAGTGATTGTGCAATGAGGTTACCAAGCTGACATGGCCATAATCCAGTCCTGAATTCAGCTTGGTGGAGGAAAAGCCTACTGGCACAGTGTTAGCTCTAGCAGAGTACAGCAATCAGGCCTTGGAGCTGGCTGTGTTGGACACAATAATACTGAGCAACTGCTGCAGATCTTTTCCCTCCTTTTCAGAGCTTTCATGAGTGAAAACTTCATCAGAAATAAATAGAAAGACCCCATGTCCAAAGAGATGATATCTGGAATATCAGAGATTTTGCTTCAGGATAGAGTGGTGCAAAAGAAGAACACGTGTGTGGAGACTTATGCCCTGCATTAGAATATTTATTGGTAAATAGGTTGCCTCCTTGTCACTTTTCTTCCCACTTATATCAGTTTGAATATACAGCCTATAATTCATTATTACATCATGCATCCAAAATTACTTGCAAAGTCTAATATTACTGAGACATTGCCAGTTTGAATAACCCTGTATAATTAAAGACATATTTCCTCAAGGACAAAAAAGGCAGTCACAATACATAAAGAGAAACAAATCGAAGGACAAAAAGAACGAGAAAGATAATCTTAATGTACAGAGAGAAATGAATTGAAGAGACAGGAGGTTGATAATGCATTAAAAAAAATATTAAAGGTTCTGAACTACCGAACAGAACGGGTGGCAAAGAAAGAATAAGCTATTACTAAAAAAACCGTAGAATGGTAATTGTCTTATACATAAACAAAAAATGGAATAGTAACATCAACAATAAAATTATGTGATATGGAAGTAGGTTTTCCTTTCTTTTTTAATGTGTGGGACTGAAAAAGCTGCCATGATTCTCTGCTTGTTCAGCTGTGAAGTTGCTGGAGGAATCAATCTTATTTGCATAAGCGGTCTTGATTTACAGGTGCATTCATACTTGAGTTTTGTTATAATGAAAAAGTGTTTTAAAGCACATAATTTATTATTTCTGTATCTTTAGAAAGCAACCTGGACAAAACTGGGTTCCCATCTTACCTCCCTATTGATACACTATATTACAGGTTTTGGTTTAGTGGAGTAGGGGGGGGTTAGAAGGAAAGCAGTAAGGTTAACAACTCTTGAACTGTTACTAGTACAAGATTGTGTCATTTTCTATTTAACAAGAATCCTGTGACTTCATTATCTACTAGATTTCAAAATTACTACATTTCTAATTACTATATCTTTAAAGTACAATTTGAAGAGATACACTTGAAAATTGAGTCAGGTTCCATTTCTACCAGTGCAAACCCTAAGTAATTCAAGTTGCTTAGGACATCATACAGAAAATAATGTATAAGGCAAACTAGAATTATCATCTGCTTTTTTGTTGTGGTTTTTTGTGGTGTTGATTGCATTTTTTCAACTGCAAGTATAGCTGACTTGTCATACTATGTTCTATTGTTACTTCAGTGGTTTATTAATTTTGAAAAATATAAGAAAAAGCACTGTGATAAGAAATTGAATAAGGAAATATTTGAGATTATATGGGGAGAAAAAAGAATATTTAAAGTTTAGAGGAGAAGAAAGTGAACTAATACGGTATTACTGCAGTTTATCAATATATCACTAAAAAATATTATTTTGTACTGAAGGCTAAGTAAGGTGCTGCATTTTCAGTATAAATACTGATCAAGGATGAAAAATATAAACAATAATATTAAAGATTATTGGGGGTAAGAAAAGCAACATACATACCAATTATTCAACCGTATATATTATTTGGAAATACCATCCAAAATCTCACTAAGAAGTTGGATAAAATAGAAGAATACACTTTCTCTGTAACATATATTTATACAAGGGCTAATTTATAAAAAAACCCCAAACCTCTATGTTTTTCTCATCACTTCAGTATTACTAGTTTCTTTGGCTTTTTTATTTCTCCCAGAAAGCAGAAGAGAAAAATAAACTTATTGAGCCATAGAAATGCATCTGATTTCTCTGAAAGTACATCGCATTGATGTCCACAAAGAACAGTCTCCGAAGCTAGCCAGCTAAAGTACAGATGTTAAACAAATATATATAAGATTCACTGAAACATTTCTGGATGTCTCAGTTAACAGTCAAAACATATGTATTCTATGCTGTGATTAACTGCACTGGAAGAATTCACATTGCATTACCAAGAGTAGCTCATATTAGTAATATAAGTCATTTCAGAGGAACGCATGCAGAAGAGGAGCTCACATCACATCAGATACTTATGCATATCTGGTCACATATTCC
Organism: Calidris pugnax; assembly: GCF_001431845.1. NCBI lineage: Eukaryota > Metazoa > Chordata > Aves > Charadriiformes > Scolopacidae > Calidris > Calidris pugnax. Next base: position 20,634,486 of record NW_015090990.1, read on the forward strand.
TTCTTGCTCACATGTCAACATTCATAAATGCCGAATAAGATGGATTAATGCTGTTTATGCCCTTAGTTTATAGTGTGTTCCTAGGATGGAATACTTGAAATAAATTATTTCATTTTGTGAATGTCTATGTTAATTTGATGCTGCAATGCCATGAAATTCATATTATTTCTTATTTTAAAAATCTGTCTACTGTCTGTAGACTACCTGTTCCACATAAATGGTACCTGAACAGAAGTGGAAAGATACATTTCACATAACTGAACTACTAGAAAATTTTAAAATGAAATCTTTTTCACAGCTAGTCAGATTCAGTTTGCTTCAGAGAAAAATGTGAACAGGCAGGGTTTTTTCCAATTGGAATGTACCATGAAACTGCTGTAGCGTAGAAAAGATTTTTCTCCATGATTTTTGAAGTCAAAGATGAATTAACCATTATTTTGTCAGCTATGAAGTATACAGGTTTTAAAGCCAGATAGCAAAACTCATTAGAACCATGCTGAAGAAAGTTTTAACAAAGCTAACAAATTATGAATTATTTATAGCATGTTAATATCAAATAATACCATACTATTAAAACACTCAGAAAAGAGTAAAATGGAATTTTGAAGTGACGTGGTTCCTACGCTATCTGACCTGCAGAAGAGGGAAAGGCATCTCAGTAATGGGACAGTTCAAATCAGAGCTGAATACTAATGCAGAAGCTGGCCCAAAGACGGCATTGAATATGATGGCAATTGGTACCTGGCAGTGTAATGGCTCATATAATCTTTTTATTTGTTGGAGTTACTGAAGAGACATTTTTTCAAATGCAACAGAAATGTAGAATATCTTTATCAGGACATCTTCATTTTTCATCTGTGTTGGCCCAGCTCAGATGGATTTATTCAGGATAAATAGCACTTTATGGTTCATAGAATCCTTCCAAAAAACCTTTGTAGCAGGACTCAGTACTACTTAGCATGAATAGGGTGGTGATTCACAAAAAAAAGTAAAGAAGAAGAAGAAACAAAAGGTGATGTCTGGTTCCCCAAGGTAAACATAAGCATATCATATTGTTGGCTTCTGGGCTTTTTTGTAGAAACAGTATTTGCACACAGATATTAGCTTTCTGAATGGGATTCTTTTTCTGGCAGTTTTGAAGGCCATCTTGTGGCCATGGCATTTCATTGTTGGGCCCCAAAACAGTTTGCTTTGATAAAGGGACAAATTCTGACCTCACAGCTGTATCAGTCAATACTAAAGCCCATCAGCACAACTGGGTTCCAATGAGGTAAGCAATCAGATTTTATAACACACACTCCCACTCAAGCTGTACTGTCATTCTGCTTACATTAAATTAAAGACAGTATTGTTATTGGGTTTTCTTAATAGGAATTCATTATGCATATAAAGAAGGCTTCAAAGCATAATGGATTCCCACCAATAATCAAATGCTGACTGCCTCGCAAGGCTAGGTGAGAATTCCAGCTCTTACACAGGGTTAATCAGGCATCGAGATGTCTAATGAGGCGGTTTTCAGTAAGCAGAGTGAAATCTCTCATGGAACAGCCTTGTTATTTGCAAGAGAACACTATTGCTGCCTCAAGGACTGACTGGAAGGACTTTATCCAAATCCTCAAGGTACCTCTTCCTGTATCGTATATACAGTTCCACAGAAGCCAATGGGACTGTTCCACACAACTTGGTGTCATCAGCAAACTTGCCAAGAGTGCACTCAATCCCCCTGTCCATGTCTCCAAAAAAGAAGTTAAACAGCACTGGTCTCAGTACTGACCCCTGAGGAATGCCACTTGTCACTGGCTTCCACTTAGACACTGAGCTGTTGACCGCAACCCTTTAAGTACCAGCATCCAGCCAATTCCTTATCCAACAAGTGATATCCATCTGTCAAATCTGTGTCTCTCCACTTAAGAGACCAGGATGTCATGTGGGACAGTGTCAAAAGCTTTGCACAAGTCCAAATAGATGACGTCTTTTGCTCTCCCCTTAACTACCAATACTGTGGAAACGTTGTAGAAGGTCACCAAATCTGTCAGGCATGACTTGGCCCTTGGTGAAGCCATGTTGGCTGTCACCAATCACCTCCTTATTTTCCATGTGCCTTAGCAGAGATTCCAGGAGGATCTGCTCCATGATCTTGCTAGTCACAGAGTGAGACTGACCAGCCTGTATTTCCCCGGGTCTTCCTTTTTTCCCTTTTTGAAGATGGGGGCTATGTTTCCTCTTTTCTAGTCAGCAGGAACTTCACCAGACTGCCACAACTTTTCAAATATAATGGAAAGCAGCTTAGCAACTTCAACTGCCAGCTTCCTCAGGACCCATGGATAGATTTTGTTGGGTCCCACGGACTTGCATACCTTCAAGTGCCTTAGATGGTCTCAAACCTGATCTTCTCCTATAGTGAGCGGTTCTTCAATATTTTTTTACTGTATTGAGAAATAACTTTTTTTTTTCTCTTTTCAGATTCTTAGTTATAATTCACATCAAAATATTAAAGTAATTTGACTATTTAGTAATTTGACAATTTAAAACACTTTTATAGGTTCTAAATGGAATGGTATGTTGTTAAATGTCTATGTTAAATCACCTTTAATGTCTCATTTTGTTTTATAAAAAAATCATCTGGACAAGAGAGGAACTTCAGCTTATTTCCTTGTCACTTATTTACTTTTTGGAAACAACAGGTGGTGTAACTTCTTTCTGATTATGAGCCTCTTAGTCACCAGTTATTTTTGAACTGACTGAAGAAAATTATATTATGAATCTTAAAAATACCAAACATTTCTAAAAGGATAATTCAGTATTATATATGCTGGCCTAATTCCTTCATCTGTGATTAAGAGCCTTTAGTATTACAGAATCCAGTGCAGTAGGACAGTGACTGGGGGGTGATGTGCTCAGCTGATATTGCAATAGAAATAATAATGATATTCTATCAGCTGACTCTTTCAAAGTCAATTCTAAAAGAAATATAACTCCAGATAACAGAATTTTTATCATTCTAAAAGTGATTTCTTTCTAATGAGGAAATAATACACCTTCAGTCTTTTGATTGCTGAAAATAGTACAGCTTAATATTTACGTCAGTCTTCCTCAGAGCGTAACGAAATGTGTATTAACTGGGGGCCTTACTTTACAGTGACAAGACCTTGACATGAAAAAGACACTTGCTACAAGCCCAAACATAAGTTCCTGGACAGGAGCATGTCTTCTAGCAAGGCTGGGTCTCACAAAAACTTGGCCAGTCTGCTATGCCTCTACCCTCTAGTCACTGTTCTGCAGTTGCCAGAAGACTCTGGCCGTATTTTGTCTACATCCGCCTGGCTTCTGCCACATCCTACGAGAGATTCTATTTGTGTCCCCAAAAGTGAACCACGAACTTTGGGAAGTAGCAGCGTCTCCACAGTGGAACATACAAGAGGCGCCTCTGACGAAATCACATTGTGATACATTTATAAATCCACCGAGATTGATTGAAAATGCATGCTGAGTCGAGGAGACAAGGGGAAAAAAAATGTTCATCGTCACCTGGAAGTGATTTGCAAGACTGTGCCGCACTTGGTAACAAAATTAAGATTTCCCAAACATTTAAACATTTATCTGTGAACTGCTGAAGTCATAGGTTCCATTTTTTCCATTTTGTTTGGGTAATCAGGAGAAAGCAAACTAGTTATCATCATGCCACCACAGAATAGAAAGTACTTTGCCTTGGCCACAGACCTACTGAGCAGATAATCTACACAGAGCTTTGAGCAGGGACTGTCCAGGATGCACAATACTTTATCAAACAGTTATTTTCCTCCTGTTATTCAAGTTTTGGTAGTTTGAAAAACAGATATTTTTTTTTCCTATTAGGTACACCTGTATTTTAAAGCAATAAGAAATCCCCAAGTAAGATGGAGGATGCCAAAGGCAGAAAGTTGCTTGTTTATAGCAATGAGAAATGCATTTCAGCATCAGAAGTAAAGGGCTAAGCTGAATAATTTTAAACTGCCAGTGATATTTCTAGATTTTCCTCAAACTAACTTGTTGCATATGCTGGAGTAATTTTTTTGCAACTGCTTTGAGAAAAAAAAAACAAACACTTCCATGAATTTCAGCTGTTGTAACAGTGAAAGACATATTTCATTGGTTGGTTTACATTTGGTCCCTAATGTAGCAAACAGTGTTAAATAGAAGAGGGCAACTTTTTTTAGAAGCTGAAGGTGTTGTGACCGTGACCACTGGAACACTAAATCCCAGTGTGAGAAACCAGGCCTTTGTTATTTAAAATTTTGCTTGAAGTTTCAATTTGGTCTTTAATTTGGATTTTTTTAAAATTTCAATTTTGTTTTTATCATTTTCAGTTGTGAGGCTCTAAGAAAGTAGTTCTATTCCAGTAAGACTGCCCCAACTCAAAAAAAAAAAAAAAAAAAAAAAGTGTGTAAAGTATGTAAAGGTCTTTGGGGCAGACTCATCTGAAAACAGTTCTGTGATGCCTAATAAACAAAAGCTGTGATTGCAGTGAAGGATTTAGTGTTACAGAGTCTTCAAACCAGGACACAAAGGTGGGTTGCAGCAATACAGGCACAGTACTGAAGGAGAACTCTTACATCCATTGTGAGAGACTAAAAGAAAACAGTCCCTCTTCTTTCTCTAAAAGCAACAACAAAAAGCCTACACTGGCTATGCAGTCCTTCAGGAAGCCTCCTTACTGAAAAATGGCTACAAATGCTTGGAGTCTTAAGTATCCAGGTTTATTTACCAAGTGTTGAACCTGAAAATCACTACCAAGTTTACACACAGCACAGATATTTTTGCTGTCTTGCAGTGCTGGGTCTGGTTGGGATGACGTTAATTTAGTAACAGCCTGTAGGGTGCTACGTTTTAGTTTTGTGGCAAAACCAGCGTTGATAGCACACCAGTGTTCTAGTTATTGCTGAACGGTGCTTGCACAGCATTAAGAATTTCTCTGTTTCTCACTCTGCCCCTCCAGTGAACAGGCTGAGGGTGGGGAAGAGGTTGGGAGGGGATGCAGGCAGGACAGCCGACCCCAATCAACAAAATAGATATTCTATACCACATAGCATCATGTTCAGCAACAAAACTTGGGAGTGAGTGGGGGAACTGTCTTTCCAACGTAATTACTGCTGTCAGTGAGCCTCACTTGTGCAGCACGGTAACAGATCCTTTGGATTGGTGCAAACTGCATTCAGTGTCCTGCTCCACTACGTATTTCTTTTTCCGACTTCAAGCATGTCACATACGCAAAGGCTTACTGACTTAAGTGTCTCAGGGACATGCATTAAAAAACAACCCAACCAAATAAAACTATAAATAATGTAACTACACTGGCAAAAGCTCTTGAACGCATAGCAATTTCCATTTTCATATAATTAGTTTTATGGCAGAAACCCAGAGGAAATCTTCTGTCATCATAAACAAGACACCTTTTCAATGTTGATGGTGCCATACTCTTCTTGGCTAAATATATAGTATCCTGCTACAATATGCTACCCACACCCACAAGGGAGGCATCCTAACAGCCTTCAAAGCATCCCATTTTTTTCCATGGGCAATTAGATGTATTCCCAGTATCCCATCCACCCTTACAGCATCCCCACAAGTCCTTCCAAAACTTACACCACACGTAACTCCACTTAAATAAAGTACATTGTGTCTCTTGAAATGCCATCCATGACTGTTTTTGGGGCTGGGGGGGCCAGGCAGGGAGTGAGCTGCAGCCTAGATCTCTGAGCTGACAGCATTTCATGCAGGTCCATCTCTGCACCTGACAGGGCACAAGATCCAGCAGCCAGGACTTGAATTTGCTGCTCAGAGGCAACAAATGCCTTGAAAAGAGACCTCATGGCTTACTCTCCTTAGTTAGCAGACTCATAAGATTTTCTTTGGAAGGGATTTGGCTAAGGGCACTAATATGAGTGTGTATTGATAATATTTTTACAGGCACTCTACCAGATTAATTAAACAGCGGAAAAATCCCAATCGGTTTCACACAATCACTGAAGTCAAGCAGAAAAGCACATGGTTTACTTAGCTATTCCAAATTATTTCCTAAATCAAGATTAAGGGCTAAGTACTAGGACAACAGAGGATCATTCGGAAGCTATCCTCAAAGGAAAAAAAAAAAAAAAATAAAAAAAATAAAAAAAGAGAAGTCTGTCGGCCTAGCTTTAAGTTAGGACTTTTGGATAAGCTGCCTTTAGAAAAAGTCCTGCAGAGGTTTAGCATGGCCTGTTATTAGATGTGTATCTGTTCTAAAAACTACAGATCATAGAATCATAGAATCATAGAATTTCCCAGGCCGGAAGGGACCTCCAAGGGTCATCTAGTCCGACCTCCCCACAGTCAGCAGGGACACCCCCAACTAGACCAGGTTGCCCAGGGCCTCGTCGAGCCTCTCCTTGAATATCTCCAGGGATGGGGCCTCAACCACCTCCCTGGGCAACCTGTTCCAGTGCTCCACCACCCTCACAGTAAAGAACCCCCTTCTAATCTCCAATCTAAATCTGTTCCCCTCCAGCTTGAAGCCATTTCCCCTCGTCCTGTCACTACAGGCCTTTCTAAACAGGTTCTCCCCAGCCTTCCTGTAGGCTCCCTTCAGGTACTGGAAGGCTGCTATTAGGTCTCCCCGGAGCCTCCTCTTCTCCAGGCTGAACAACCCCAGTTCCTTCAGCCTGTCCTTGTAGCAGAGGTGCTCCATCCCCTTGATCATCCTTGTGGCCCTCCTCTGGACCCTCTCCATCAGGTCCATGTCCTTCTTGTATTGAGGGCTCCAGACCTGCACACAATACTCCAGGTGAGGTCTCACCAGAGCAGAGTAAAGTGGCAGAATCACCTCTCTGGACCTGCTGGCAACGCTTCTTTTGATGCAGCCCAGGATGCGATTGGCCTTCTGGGCTGCAGCTGCACACTGCCTGCTCATGTCCAGCTTCTCGTCCACCAGCACCCCCAAGTCCCTTTCCTCAGGGCTGCTTTCCAACACCTCACCCCCTAGTTTGTATTGGTGGCGAGGATTGTTCCGGCCCAGGTGCAGAACCTTGCACTTGCTCTTGTTGAACCTCATGAGGTTCACCTGGGCCCACCTCTCCAGCCTGTCCAGGTCCCTTTGGATGACATCCCGTCCCTCTAGTGTATCGACAACACCACACAGCTTGGTATCATCCGCAAACTTGCTGATGGTGCCTTTAATTTCCCTGTCTATATCATTGATAAAAATGTTAAACAGCACTGGTCCCAGCACGGACCCTTGAGGAACACCACTTGTGACTGGTCTCCATCTGGACTTTGAGCCATTGAGTACTACCCTCTGGATGCGACCATCTAGCCAGTTCCTTATCCACTGAACAGTCCACCCATCAAATCCGTACCCCTCCAATTTGGCAATCAGGATGTTGTGGGGGACCGTGTCAAAGGCCTTACAGAAATCCAGATAGATCACATCCATAGGTTGCCCCTTGTCTACTGACCAAGTCACTTTATCATAGAAGGCCACTAGGTTAGTCAGGCAGGACCTGCCCCTAGTAAAGCCATGTTGGGTGTCCTGGATTACCTCCCTGTCCTTCATGTGCCCATCCCTTCACTCATTTCTACACCTTTTGAACTGAAATAATCTTAGTCAAAAGAAATGCATCCTCAGATTCTTTTCAACCTCAATGTCTCTTTGTGTTCCAGACACACTTCTCCATAGCAACTTTGTACTAAGTCCAGTGCTACTATGATTATACAAACCTGCAAGAAAATCTAAAGCATTTTCATGTTTAAGACCCCCTTGCCAGATACCAGGGTAGGCTGCAGAAGCTGGTGTGGGAGCTTTGCACATCTACCTCAAAGACTAAATGAATCTGTGGCAAACTACGATCAGCCCCAACACAAATAACTCTGCTCCTTCAAGAGGACTGAGAGGCACAGCGTGAAGATGGGACGGGGGGCACCTTTCAGTGCTGCTTTGTAGCATTTTTATTAACGTACTTGGGCTGCTCTCAGCTTTGCAATTCTGGGTACAAATAATTTTCTGTAATAAAAAAAAGAAAAGCCAAAGGTCCGTGCTGTCTTGACTACAACTATGACTTCGTATGGACAAAATAATTGGTATTCAGTGCAATTCTAGAATTCAGTTTACCCTACGTTTTCATACTATAATTTAAAGATAAAAAGAAACTGCATAACCTTGTTCATCAAATCACATGAAAATATTTTCAATTCACACCTGAAGTCTCGTCACTGAAATCAATAGATATACTTGTCAGGATATCTAAACACGGGGAACTTGGACTGGGATCACATCCAGTCCTTAGTGGATGGCATCTTTCCTACCTTTTGTGCAGTATCTTGGTTTCTTAACACAGAGCAACTTTAAAGAGAAATCAGTGTACAAATAGAAGCAGCGAACATGGTGGGGAAAAAAGGAAGACAAACAGGATTTAGTTCTTTCCAGAAAGATCTTGAACGACACTGTTACAAGAGTGTTTGGTGTCCTAGAAAGTAAGGAATAGAGGAAGGAAGTAGCTCTGTAGAGGCTGAGTCTGTTTTCTCCCTGCTGTTTCTTGGAGTTTCTAAGCACATGCTTAACAAGAAGAATGTTGCTAAACAATTTTTACTCAGGATGTTAAATTTTATAGCCTGAAGTAGAAGCTTCTGAGTGCAGTGTGAGTTTTTCAGTTATTTTAGTATGCAAGCTATTTTTTTTTTTAATCTCTGAGAGAAGAAAATTAATCAGGATCACAGGGAGCCTTTATTAAAGCTATATATTTTGTCCTCTGTGGCAATTTCCATGGGTATACCATCTGCTTTTTCATTCTACTTTTATATAAGTATTGATATAACATTTATTAGAGCTAACATATTTTTTCCTTCACAGCTGGAAGACCATGTTACAATGAATTTTCAATTAGATACAACACTAAAAATTGAGACCAAACCTAGAGAGCAGAGTTGCTTGTCTTGTAAGAATCCTTTCTACTGGCATTGTTGAGATTGATTATTAATTTCTACATTTGAAAGGTGTCATCTGAAGGTTAGCAAGAATTTCCTACAGTAGAACAGTGATTCCTCTGATGGTCTTTACTTCCAAATCCTTTTTAATGTACTAGTATATGTCACTTAGCAGTGAAATCAGGGGACTCGGAACAGAAGGGGAAAATGGTTCATTTTTAGTAAAACTGTTGATTTTGACAGATTTTAATTTCACCTTTCTTGGGCAGGAAATATCTAATGAAAGCAAGACAAATAGCACTGAGATGTTTACTATATAAAATTAATTTTTGCCCTATTCTCTTATCTTTTCTTACTTTGTATATTTTTTTTCCTTACTGTTTTGATTCCATAAACAAGAGAATTCCACAAGCAACAGAGGAGCTTCTTCCCTCCAAAGTCTTTCTTTTCACTTGCTCTTTTTCTCATCTACTTTGTTATCATGGAAACCTTTTTAAAGGGGGAAGGAGTCGGGCAGGAAATCAGTCTTTTCTGGGTTGATTACACAGCTCTTCAGACCTAGAAAATTCCATGTTTTTTCATAAGAACAAAAAAATCACTGTCCAGATATTGCAGAATTGAAGACATTTAGTTTGAAATTGTGTGGGATGATCAAAGAGATTAAAAAACCCAAAGCTATGGGACAACGAAAATGGGGGAGGTGGCAGTATTCCACTGATCATATGTACGCCTTATTTGTTTTAGACTACAGTTACCTTATTTTACTAATGCATTACTACAGCAACTAAAGTAACACAAACAGAGGGCAGAGATAGCCTTAGAGACAAAAAACAATGGAGAAGACAATGGCACCCGGAAATTACTACTATTGTAAAAATAAAAAATTGAAATAAGGCTTAACTGCTTATGAAAAATTTCAGAGAACACCTGCAACTGTGTTGCAAGGTAAGGGCAGTGTTATCGCAGAAATATGGGTCTTTTCCTATCTATTAATTCACTCCCATTAACTTATTTCCTTTTATTCAGTAGTTCCAGGTAGCAGAATCTGATCAAGCATGACTCTCTAGAATTTTCAGTGTTGCTGCTTCCCTTTCCTGAAAGAATGGCATCCTCTTGTCCAGCAAAGGTTACTAAAGTGTGAATACTGTATTTTTATCACACCTACACACACTTGGATATTTTTGTTAGAGTGAAATTTCATCAGAAGAGCAATACACTATTTCATATCCTGCAAATATTCCATATTAAAAACCAAATGTATAGGATATGAAATGGATCTCTGGATTTGCAGATGAAAGGAAAGTACAACTGCGGAATATACTACAGCATCAGTCAGAAAGATTTACGTCTTCAGATAAACACACTCAAATAGTTTAATAATCAGGTATTAGTAATGTGGACCACTCATTCTTGTGAAATTAAGGCACAAAGACACTCTGCCCCCACCATTATCCTTAGTGAAAACCGGAGACAGTTTAGCTGAAAGACACACAGAATAAAGACATACAGAATGCTACCTATTCCATAACACTGCTTACCCTAAAAAGCAAATATACAGATTAAGATATAGTTTACAGTTTAAAATCCATTAGTAAACCAGATAATAAACTGGTAGAAAGGTATCTTTAAGTCTACAACAACTGCAGGCTTCTATAATGTTCATTCTCTTATACGCTGCACAGAACATTTACACGATTCTGTTAAGGTGTTGTAATGTTATAACGTTTAGTATATTTTCATTATGCTGAGATTTGACTCAATATTGCACTTTGGTAAGAACAGACACTTGGCATCACCACTATTCTGACCATCCCAGACGTCTGTTCAAAGATGGTCAAAATTTTGGCAGGGCAAGAATTTGATCTTCGGAAAAAGTTCAGCACTAATCCTTCACTTCTTAAAAAGAAATAAAATTAAAAAAAAAAAAAAATTGGCCCCAGAAAGATGTACTAAGTTTCCTGAGCTGCTGATTCATCTTGGTGGAGCTCCACGTATGTGTTGTGAGTTCCAAAATCATCTTCCCTGTGTATACAAGCCCTGGCCAAAGGCATTAGAGAATCCAAACTTCAGCTGAAAGTATCCAGAGATGTTTTGCAAGTCTGAAACATTGCACTGTAGAAACAGCATTGCAAACTCAACATAGATGATATGCTGTGCCCACAATGCAAAGTGCGGTCTGTATTTTGAAGACATAAGGATGACTTTCTATCCCTCTGTTTTTGTACCACTTTGGAGCACCAGGACCATCTTCTCTATCAAGGATTTCCTGATGCTGCCTCCAGAAAATTCCTACAACACATCAGTGCCACAGCACAACCCCTGGGACAAAAAAAGGCTGAGTATACTGCTTTCAGACTGTCTGCAACTACCAGATGGTTTTGGAGGAAACGTTCCCTGCTACACATTTCAGAGCCAACTGAAGTTATATTTATGTATATGGAAGTAAAGAGCAGAGCTCTGTTAGGCCCAGCTGTAGGAACTGGCAGTGACTCCTCGAAGTTTCCTCTCCAATTTTCTCTAGAATAACTGAGTATTTGCTGCCCCTGCCAAGATCCCAGCCCTGGTACCTGTTTTTCAACTGCCTTTTCAGTTATGTAGGCTGAGGAGCAGCCTCACTGAAACATAACTGAATGAAACTCTGAGCATGGAAACCCTAAAAAAACCTGCAACACTGACAATAAAGAGCACTTATGAAAGAAAAAATTACAACATACTAAATTGTTCCACTTTCAAAACTTGCAAAACTTCACCTTACTGTAGCTTTAAACAGTAACATATTTGGGTAACTGTACCTTGGTGATAGAAAAAGCAGCCTTAGAAATTTTATGTATAGGAAACTACCACCATATTTCCCTCTTTCCATAGTACACCGTTACGTATTTGAGAGACAGGTTAAGTCAGCGCAGTATTTTAATGCTGTAAAAGTCTGAATTAAGCCTACGTTTTAATGACAGATGTATAGTATTTCTGTAGTAAGTAGTTAATCTGTGATTAAAATGAACACTTTCAAATAGTGCAGATTATTATCTATAGGCCTTTTATAAGATGTCACACAGTTTTCACAGTGTTTTTACTTGGTCAATAGATCTTTTGACTGTAAAAATTTTGCATCTGGAAAGAAGTTTGTCTCATTCTTAGAAGCAAAAATCACTTATTCCATTATCCAGGCTACACACCCGGGCCAGACCCAGAATGTTTGCATTTGAATGACTGTACACATAAAAAGAGAGTTCCCAATTAATCTCTCTTTCCAGTTCTCTTCCATAGCTAATCCGTTCACTGAAAACAGAATTTTATAAGGGAAAACTAGGTACCTGTATGAAAGCTAGCATAACAAAACAGGAGAATAAAGTAATAATCTCTTACACCATTTCTTCCTTAATCATCCCAGTACCAGGATTTGGATTTGGCACAGAGCTGATAAAAGAGATAGAATATAAGAAGGGAACAGGGGAGTCTGGCTTTAGGAAAATATTCTTACTAGTCAGTGGGAATCAAGAAATGCCTAATAAGTATTTAGATTTGCATCTGATTAACTTTGGATTTTACCATTTAAAAATTAACTGAACAGTTAAAATGGTTAAGCTCTCTTCACATTCTCTCCTATCTGTCAACCATAATTTTATTCTTTACAATGCTTCAGTGAAATGACTCTTCCAAGGTACTAAACCACATTCATGTGGAGTACAGAGCTTTTTTATCATGAAATCTAAGTGCCATATGGTACCAGCCTGTCAGTCAAACCAAGAACATAAGAAGTTACGGCGGGAGAATTGCACTGCAGCGTAGACTTGCTTTACTTTTCCCAATTTAAAAAGAATACTCCAACCCAAAAAATGAGGTGAGGTGTAATACTACAACAAGGTGGTATTTTGGCCCAGCCCATTTTGCAGAAAACCAAAAGAGTAAGAGCCATACTTGACACAACAAATGGCAAATTCTGGCAATTTACTGTTAGGACTTCATCAGTCTTCTCCTTGTTTTCCTTCAATCTTTTATCAATCTCTTCCCAAAATGTCATACCAAATTCCCAAATTATTTTCCTTATATTCTGAAGAGGTGATGTTTCATGAATAGGTCGGCATTACGGCTCCTTCTTTACCTTATAGTACAAGTCGGACTTCTGTTCGTATAAAATTCAACTTTTTTTGCATACTCGATAACTGCCTGGCATACTGTCCTACTAAAATAAGAGATGCCATACATGTTTATTGTTAACATGCATGCATGATTAGGTCTAAAACAGCCACTTTGTTTCTAAGTTTAAAACACTACAGAAACTCAGAGTATAAAACAAAAAACATTTATGATTATAGTTAGGATTCAGGTTTTATCAGCAACCAAAAATTAGACCCATCTGCTCTAAACACCACTCCTCTAACAAGCGAGCTACAAGAGGTTAACTATGCTTGTTTAAGTAGATTTTGAGCCTTACTTTTCAAAGATATGAAAATTGCATACCAGAATCTTGCCAGAGTTTCCAAAAATTATTGCTGTGAATTTAAGAGTGATATATGCAATCTATGACTTAATTTTGGTATTCTCTTCTTTTTCATGCAATTAACTCTGCCAGAATGTTATGTGAACACAGATAACTAAACAAACTATGCCTTTTTTATGCAAGCTCTATTTTTTTTTTTTTTTTGGCTGCATTATTCACCTTATACCTAAGAATACTTCATTACTTGGATTGCTTACATATAACCTTCTGTCCCTTGGCTATTTTCCTTGCTTGGAAATACCTTGTTAGGACATCTGGGCTCATGGCAGTTGCTTTAGCCATCTGATCCATAAGGATAAATTTATATTTTGTAACTTCTTAACGGCTAAGGATAACAGTCTTATGTTTTTTTTTTCTTTATTGCAGCAAACAATTTAAAGTATCATTCTTTAAGAATTGCAACCAGGAGACAAAAGAAAAGCAGCTCCTGAAGATGTGGATGTAGAGTTGTTTTAAATGGAAAATACGTCTATTTTTCATTCATCAATACTTTCTATTGCTGTATTTCTGCAGTGTGAAAACTGGAAATCTTTGTAAAGTAGAACAAAGTAACACTCATAAAATTTACTATGCCAGCAAGACAGTTCTCAGTGTGATGTTTAACTGCTGACTAAAGACCAGCAGTAAAAAACAGTTTTTGCAACAGAGTTGAATTTGAGCTGGATGTAACATACACACTAGAGTGATTTTTTTTTTTCTCCCTGCTGAAGAAACACAGAGCTGGAGTCACAGTACTACTACACAGAGCGTGCCTCCACCTTGCTTGAACACAAATGCATGTCTGGAATAAAATTTTGCTTAAAGTCACAAAAAAAAAAAAAAAAAAAAAAAAAAAAAATCCCATCCTGTCCCCCCCCCCTTTTTTTTTTTTTCCTATTTTTAAGTGTTGCATGAAATAAATGCAAATGAATAGAGTAAGCTTTTGGCATATAGTACTGCAGTGCCCTTTTCTCAAGTGACAAAAGAAAGTTTTTCACCAAAAGGTGGACAGAAAATGACCATGTAGGTAAGGATGTCTGTATGTTTATGTAAGTTCAGTATCATCTACCAATATCAAACTACCCAAATTCCTGGAGTATTTATGCAAGAGAAGATAATTCATACATCTGGACCAATTCATACATTAATCTACTCTCATCTGGCGTAGAAATTGGATTACCTCACTTCTCAGAAATCTACAGCACGCTTGAGGTCAAGGACAGGGTTTTTGACCTGGCTTGTTGCAAGGTTACATAAAAGATTGACACTGGGTTTAGACTCAATTGAAAGATATATTCACTCAGGAAAACGTACATATAGGAACAAATCCTGAAACACAAAACTGCCCATAGCAGCAAGCTTCAGGCACTAAAGAGGACCACCTAAACACTGCCTTAACGCTAAAGAGCTAGCTGTAGAAATGTCAAGCAAGAAGACTTTGCTGTGAAACTATCTAAGGAACTTGTCTTTTGAACTCCACAGAAACATCTTTGAAGTGCTTCTTCCATGAGCTTTCCTTTTTCAGATTAGATTGATTGAATTTGTCTGTTATTTGTTATATTTAAAAACCAAACAAACTAAATTTCTGTTGTCTGTTTGGGAGTTTCTTCAGCAGAGTGATTTGTACAGAAGAGAGCAATATATATCACTGCACGGTCAAACACTGCAGTAAGTAGGCCATAAACTAAAAACCCGGATCCAAAGTCTTCCATAACTTGCAGCACATCCAGAATGTTAACAAGTCAGCGCTACAGCAGACCTGCATGGGAAGGTCATTCCTCTGTCAACAACCCTTGGTCCTTGACATGAAAGGCCTCTTGACAGTTATCAGGATTTGCACGCAGGCCTCCTCCATTTGAACGAGAGAGCCCTTTGCAAAGAGGAAAGTGTGTAACAAAGAGGAGTGGTGACTTGTATGAGGCAGAACAAAATAATTTATGACTGAAAGATGAAAAATAAATTGAGTTCCTCCTTGCAAATACAGCAGATCATATTGCAAAGGCACTCAGTTCTCCTGAATGACATATGCCCAAATGACTCCTTAAACGCACATTGAAAATGCAAATAAGATTATTTCCAGCACACCAGACAAGGCCAGAGGCTGATGTGAGGAAAAAAAAATCCACAGAACAAGGATTTCTAGGAATGTCCCACCTATGTCTTATCTGATTTACAGGGTAATACTTTTCTAATGCTCAGCTGTTACAGGGGTTCCCACAGCAAATAATGTATTTCTTGGAATCTATGCCTCAAAGCATACCGACTTGTTGCCTTCATTTTTAAGTCAGTGTGAGTAGACAAGAAGCAGGTAAGCTCTGAAGCAATACAGAAAAGCTAAAAGAAATATTTGCAAAGACTTGAAGCATAAGTGTTAACACGAATATAGATTACATAGACAGTATTCCCAAGAAAACACACAGTTCAAGTGAGGCTCTTCCATTTTGGGCTCATGGAATAAAAGCAGGGTGTGAACCACAGCATGTTTTCAGACTTCCAAACTCACTCCCTCCCCACCCAAGCCTTCCAAATTTATCTGGAAAGCAGATGATTTTCAACAGTTAGCGTCCTATTGGAAAAAAAAAAAAAAAAAAAAGAAAAAAAAAAAAAAAGGAAAAAAAAAAGGGATCTTGAGACTGGACTAAATACATACACCATAACGAGAAGTTGGCAACCCTTCTACTGTCTGGGTCTTGTTAAACTCCTACTGACACTCATGCTTGCATTGTACAAGGGAACAGAAAAGGTCAGGTGCATTCTTAAACAAAAGCAATGCCAAAGTTTCTTTTAGATAAATTTATGGCAAACAGCTCAGGCATGTAATTAATTTGTTGAGCTTTTTCTTAGAATTGTTGGAATTAGATGTCTGTTATATAAATTATGCAAAAAAAATAATGTTTGTGTGTATACAGCAGAGGATTCAGACAAATAACTCTTAATGCTACAGAGGCATTCCTCAGATTCAGTACTCTTAGGGTTTTAAGGAGAAGATTGTCTTTGTTCTCGAGTCTGTTTTTTTGGCAATAGAAATCTATAAACTCAACTTTTTTTATTGTAAAAATTACCAGGTTTTATGCTTTGACTGCTAGCATTCTTATTGGAAGGCTACTTCAGAAAGGTTTTAAAGCTTCCTTCTACTCTCCAGATTAAAACAACTTTGGTCTGGTTTATACAAATCTGTTCTTGTGCCAACCCTTCGCTGAGGGAGGAAAGTCCTCTAACAAACGCCTGGCAACAACAGTAGAGACCTTCTCAATGTTTAACTTTGTAGCTGAAGCAAACCAAGGTCTTGTAGCCTCTTCCAGCCCCCCTTAACATCTTGGTACATGGGTAAAGTCATATTTTCATTTCAATTTAACAGAAATTTTATTGCTGACTTTAATAAGTCCAGAGGCTGCATTGTTAAGCATGCATTTCATCTAAAAGCCCACATTGAATCATATCACTCTATAGAAGTGTTTGAAATGGTGGACACTCCCTAGCACAGACATAGCTTGCTGTGATACTTCTGAATCACTGTTACCAATGTCCTGTCTCTTACATTCAGACCTTGCCTAAATAGGAGCACTTTCAAACTTGAAGTGAACTGCTAAGTGGTCAAAGTTAAAGAAGTATGGTTTAAGTCTGTGCAACACTACTGTGGAGACACTAGTTCAGTAGATAAGCCGCATCTAGTTTCTGTTAGCTGAAGGATGTTGAGCTACAGCAAGTTTAAGTCAGCATGTACTCTTGGTCACAACCCATGTGTTTAGAAGTAACTGGGGGGGAAGTACTTCTTTCCAAAAAAAGATCCATCTCTTGGGATGTCTACTTAGTCTTAATTCAGAACAGACTCTTGATTCAACAGATTACCCTAAACAACCTAGGAAGACATTCGTTTCTCAAAAATAAAAATGTGTCAAATCCGTTCGTGTAAAGAAGAAGATTTGGCTTTTTTTTTTTTTTTTTTCCAGAATAGAGATGGTTTGAATCAACTGCTTTTCAGAACTGGTATGCCAGCAGACAAAATAGGTTTCTAAAGGATTTGCTATAACTAAAACCACCATAAAATGCGGAATGGAAAAGACACGTAAAGTTCCAAATACAGCATTTTGGTGGGAAGTTTCTTAAGATTTGTTACAAATTTTATCTAACATGAATATGAAGAAAAATTTCTCCTTTACTATGGAGCTTTTTATATCAGAGCTTTTTATTGCAAAACTCTTTAGTTAGAATTTTATTGATGTTCTGATTCTGAGGCCAAAAGCAGAATTAAGCAGGATTCAAGCATTTTTCTGCTTCCCAAACTAGTACAAAAGTAAAAAAGCCCTTAAAAGTTTGAGCCTGTTCTTTCTCTGCAAACTGATGCCTCCCATTTCAAGTTTTGGACAGAGGATATCACAGGGGTGTTTTGGACATGGGCCTGGTAGAAAGCCAAGGTCAGTAAAGGTTTTAGGGACCCAAGTTGCAACAGAGGGCTGGAGCGTAGGACTTCACACACAAGAAAGTAAACTCTGACAATAGTGCCTTGCATTGTATAAAATTGTTTCTAGGAGGTATTCAAGAACAATATTCCCTGTTTGTGTGCTTCACTGTTCTCCAAAGGAGGGAGACTCATTAAGGAGTCTGCTGTAGTTCTAATTTGTAGTATATTCTTATCTCTGATATTTAATTTCAAGTATAGAGCTTGTTCAGAGAAGAGACGGTGAATGAAAAGGTGATCTCTTTGTATGGTAAAAAAACATATATATTTATCCAAACATCCAGGAGCTAAAGTGAATCAGATCTGTGTAGGCCAGTCACTATTCAAATTTCATTCTCAGAATATGGTGGTTACTTTTTGGAGAATTCTAATTGATGGCACCTTGGGCAATAATGATCACAAGTTGCAAAATTCAGAAAGGGAAAAGGGAAAAGGGAAAAAGAGAAGCACCCAAATAAATATCATGGATCTACAGTAGGCAGGTTTCAGTAAGCCAAGAGAATTGGCATATGCAAGCTCTCATTAAAAGTAAACAGAAAACCAGAAAGAAACAGAATTGGTTATTTCTCAATGGCAAAGCAGACAAAAACCCGGAAGGCTGAGATAACTGAGAAGCCAAGTAATAAACTGGGATAAAACCTCACAGGGGTCAGTTACAGGAAGACCATTTGAGCCTAGTACAATGTTTCAATGTTTCATCTTTCTTGGCCAATCTTCTCTTGAAAGCAAACAAACAAAACCAACAACAAAACGGCAGGAGCGAGCAGGTAGCTAAAAATTAATCCTGGTGGTGAGAGGTACTATTTGAGCTAAGGAGGGAATGAACTGTTTACAGGCGACAGTAGGTATTTTCAAAATGGAAATCTCACATATTAGAAATTTGGATCTTTTTTATCTCACAGCCATTAACCTTTGAGAACTGGTAGAAATTACAGAAAAATGGAAAAGGGCAAATGCAGCACTTCAAATAAATGAAGACAAACTAGAATATGTTCTCCATGTTCACTGTGGATAGAGCAAAAAATGGCAGGACTAAAATACAAAAAGGGTGAAAAAAATCTGACTAGACAACATTCCCTAACAAAGATAGCAAAGTCTTGGAACAGATCACTTGGAAAAATGGTATATTCTTCAACACCAAAATTCTGTGCAAAGAGGCTGGGAAAAACCAAAACCAAACCTGTCCAGAATGATATAGATACACTTTGGCTCAGGAACGTTAGGTGATCTGCAAAGTGTCTTTCATTTCTTTTTCTGGGATTCTGAGAAAGGTGTGTTAGGGACTACCTAATCACACTTTATAAGTTAATTAAGATGGATGAGTACATAAACCTATATACGAAAAGTACTTCAGAATGAAAAGTAATTTTCCTATTGTATTTATTTAGTTACTGAAACAGAGACAGCAGAATTATTGCAGCAACAATCAAACCTCAGTGTCTTAAAAGTGTATATATATGCCAACAAGTCCGCAAGGGTCTTTTTTCACAACCCACCCCCCCCAAATGTATTGAAAGATATGTCAAATGCTAGCAAACTTCAAGCAGATTCTAGAAGTACATCAGTAAGTAATCTACAGTAAATTGTATTCACACAGCACACAGACAGACTTCTACTCTAATTCCTTAGAGCTAGAGTCTTCCAACCATAAATTGGTTGGTCCTATCAAGGATATCAAGAGCTAAATATTTTCTGTAGTATCTTCAACACTGTTTGGAACTAGTCCCGTTTTGGGGAAAGGCACTGGAAAATACCTTCTTTAGTGAGGACCTGGAAACCTCCTTCCTACTTTTAGATTCTTCATCTAGCCAGTTCTCCTAATTGTGCTGAAAGCTAAAAATATCACACTGACAACACTGAATATCAACATGGAAATAGGTGGTGGGATTTGGCTGCACTGAGAAAGAGAGTTAGCTATCACCAAAGGAGTTTAAGGGGATTAAGGAAGAGCAGTGAAGTCTGATAGCACTCCTGGGAAACAGGCACTGTTTTTAAATGTTGTGCAATAAAAATACTGCTTAGGGATTAATAGAGGCTACAAGCAATTCCATGTGTTTTTAAGAATGAAAACTAGAAGAAAAATCATGCTGACTTCTAAATTTGAAAGTCATTAGGCCTTTCGAATATCATTACAAATCATATCTAAACAAGCTATAGAGACTGTTTAGAAACAGCCATTTTTCTTCGATAACACATGGGGATTTCCTTGGTATGTTTTTAGGCTAAGTAGTATTTATTTGGTGTAGTTCTCTTATAAATACGCCAAGACTTAATTTTACTGTAAATGTCTGTGATGAGGACATAGGATTGCAAAAAACGTATCCCAGAAAAATAACTGAACTTCAAAGCAGCAGGTCTGATACCAGTCTGGAGCTACGCCTCATACAAGTAGCAGAGACATTGACATTAAGCTGCTGGGGTTTTTTGAAGCAGAGATGCTTTGCCCCAAATTCCCAACAGTCAGTAAAGCACAAAATTTACCCCACGCACCATTGGGAAAAACGGGAAATGTGAATAAAAGGAATATATTTTGATCTAAA
Source organism: Calidris pugnax (assembly GCF_001431845.1). Taxonomy (NCBI): domain Eukaryota; kingdom Metazoa; phylum Chordata; class Aves; order Charadriiformes; family Scolopacidae; genus Calidris; species Calidris pugnax. Next base: position 20,654,899 of record NW_015090990.1, read on the forward strand.
AATTAGGATTTTTAATATAAACAGTGCACAGAGTCTGAAAATTTTTAGTGCAAACCTACGTCTGAAAAAGCTACTTATCTGTAATTCCATTCCTTCAATTACAGTCTATCAGTCAGTTTCACCCCGATGATAGTGTTTGGAAAGAACTATAAGATTTTGCAACACAAGTTACACAAGCAGCCCAATGTGGGTGCAATCTTGTGGGAGAGAGGTAAGAAAAGTCAGTATCTCAAGACTGCAACTAAAACTTCTGATGACTCAGATACCATTCTGGTATTTTATCTCCTTGCAGCAGAAAGTACGTACTTTAGCATGTAATATCAACCTCCCAGTGCTGCAATTTGTCCAAGTTAATTGGAGAATGAAATTCTTAAGCTGGCCAGATAGAAAAGAAAAAATAATATCAGGCTATTTCAAAGTCAGCATTATACAATGCTATTCTATCATTAATTTTGAAGAGCAAAATAGTTGATTTTATACCCATTTCAAACTCCACTACTATGTGTACTTTGGCTGCAGTAATAAACATATTAAGAAGCATTCAATCTTCTATTGTTTTCAGAAGAAGAAATTATTTGTTCTGTAATTCTTAACAGTGCACCCCAACATCATAACAGCGAGAGTGAAAGAAAATGCTACATTACTTTTATAGTTCACATACAATGACACAAATTAAACTTCCTTCCCTCCCCTCCCCCCCCCAACCCCCGCCACTGGTGAAGTGTTATGGAGATTACATCTTCTATCACCCTATTTCCCTCAGCAATCTAGCAAAGGATTTTATATCTTTATTCAAATTAAGGAAGTGTTTTTTGAATCATATGCCTGTACAAACAAATAAAGTATGATTTCCCCCTTTGAGGAAATCTCCTTAGCTAATAAGGCTGACCTCACTATAAAATCTCCCAGATCTGTAACAAAAAGTATTTCAAATTAGTTTAGTCCTTCTCTCACATTTTGATCTCTGATCCTCTATTGATGACAAAATGTCAGTTCACAGTTAACTGGGTAAATACCACTTCGCAGCAGGATGAGTTAGTTCCAACTGCAGATTTTGAAGATAGTGTATTCTTGCACTTGATAGTTACTCCAGAGTTGAAGTTAATGTCAACATCAGTTGCAATTTGCACGTATTCTCAAACATTTGTGACAAGGCATTAACCTCCTCCTTACTTACTAACAAGGCAAATTTTGTTACCCCCACCCCTCCCCATCAGGTCTTTAAACAGATCAGGTGTGCAACAGGGACTCGGTTCTCTATTTCCAGCTTCAGGTGTCAATTATTCAGACGCTACTGAGTGTACAGAGAGAATAGTTGGGACAAAACCAGAAAATATTTCTTTCACTGACATGAAAAGCCATTCATTTTTAATTGACCAAGAAATCAAATATTTTTTAAAGCTCTTGTTATGCTTAAAGCCCTTTTTAATGCTGTGTGCAAGGGTCCTAATCATTAATTTTGTTTTCTCATTGCATGAAGTGTTGAGAACCGTTAACAAGCAGTACAATAAGCATCATATTTACTGCTGCTGGCTTAAGGTCTTATCTGAGTCTATAGTATGAAAAATTTAAAAAGAGAAAAAAAACCCCAAACCACACAAAGCTGCTCTTCTTTTTTACATAAAGGTAATTCAGAAAATATTAGAAAATTAGTAACTCAAGGGAAAAAGTCATCCATGATTGATCTCAGTGTGTTCTTGTGAAGAAACAGAAAGCTTATTACATTCCAGAGCTCAGAGTCTTAAGTACAGAATTCATCATTTTGCTTTTGACTTCATTCCCTCAACACTGATTCTCACTAATGACTGTCCCAGTGTTATACTCAACAGATGAATAGTCATCCCTGTGCCAAAATATTCTGCTGGGGATTGTGGTGTATGCTACAATACCAACTTCTGCATTAACTCACTCTCATGCATACACACTCGAAGGATGCCTCTATCTCACATGTAGCATTCTTGAGCTTTGGTTCAAATCACATCCCTTTGAACACCAATATAGATACAAAAGTCTATAGAGACCACAGTAAGTATTACAGGATTGCTGTATTACCATAAGTAGGAATCATCAATATGATTTACAAGCTACAGTTAATTTTTTTCTGCATAGGAGGACATCGTGCAAACTTGATACAATGCAAAGACTTGTCTATGCATAGGGAAAACATCCTAATTCCGGGGGATCAAGTTTTTGACGGAAGACTCTTAAAGAGCTGGGAAATTTACGGAATCCAGGCTATGCCAAAAACGTCATTCTAATGGTTGCATGCAAATTGTACATAGAAAAGTTGCAGGAAAGAATCTGAATTGCACCTCTGTCAAGCAGTAATGCAGTAGAAGCCTGAAGTGTGAAGTGCTGGAGGAAGAAATTGCTTGTGCTTTTTAATCTCTCTGAACACCGTGTTGCAAAACAGTGTTAATTCAAGGCAAAGGTAGAGATAATATCTTATTTTGTCTTACCAGAGCATACGCTGCTCTCCAGGAGAAAACTCTTATTCCAGAATACATTAACAGCAATAACATATATATCCATACACGAATGAGTTCGAAAACTTTTTTTTTCACTTGAAGATACTAAAAAAGAAGAAAAAGTATGAAAAAGTGAATCCTCTATTACAAGAATCTGACTCAATTCCAAGACAACTGTGAATTCCACCTCATTTTTGTCTTGATAGAGTAAACTCCAAGAGTAAACTTGCGCAACTCCATTGGCGCAAATATCTACATTGGTGTCAGGACAATTGCATTTCATTGAACAAAATTCCTTTCTATATTTTTTTCTCCTCAAGTTGTCCAAAAGAAAACTATCCAATAGAAAAAATGAGTGAAACATGTGACAGAGACAGAATAGAAATACAGACTCTGAAGTCAAAGAAATGGAAAAACAGGTGGCTTTGAATTACTTGTGAGGTTACGTAACAAGCAAATTATTTAATTTAACTGAATTATCATAGATAAAGAGTAAACTTGCATCAGTAACTATTCAACGTTGAAACAGAGATAAAAGAAATATTAAAACTGCATAAAGTTTGGAGGTGTTCCTTCAAAAGTAAACTCCACCTTTAACAAAGTGAAAGACAGCAAATTAAAAAAATACGGGGTTTATTATCTGTGTTTATCATGCTGTCAAAGCAGACGCCTTCACTAAAATCACAGCATAGTTGGATCTTTCACCCTACAGCACAACTACTTCTTCCATTATTAAGGACTGATTTCCTATACTGTGAGCCCAGATAGAATCATAGAATCGTCTAGGTTGGAAGGGACCTTAAAGATCATCTAGTCCAACCATCAACCTAACTCTGACAAAAAAAAATATGTAAGAAATAAGCAATAAAAAAAAAATAAAAAATCACTAAACCATATTCCTGAGGACCATGTCAACCCGTCTTTTGAACAACTCCAGGGATGGTGCCTCAACCACTTCCCTGGGCAGCCTATTCCAATGCTGGATAACCTTTTCTGTGAAGGCATCTTTCCTAATATCCACTCTAAACCTCCCCTGGTGCAACTTGAGGCCATTTCCCCTTGTCCTATCTCCTGTCAGTTGGGAGATGAGACCGACCCCCACCTCTCTACACCCCCCCTTCAGGGAGTTATAGAGTGAGATAAGGTCTCCCCTCAGCCTCCTCTTCTTCAGACTGAACACCCCCAGCTCCCTCAGCCTCTCCTCATAAGAGTTGTGCTCCAGACCCCTCACCATCTTTGTTGCCCTTCTCTGGACCCACTTCAGCACCTCAATGTCTTTTTTGTGGTAAGGGGCCCAAAACTGGACAAAGAACTTGAGGTGAGGCCTCACCAGTGCCCAGTACAGGGGGACGATCACCTCTCGGGTCCTACTCACCACACTGTTCATGATACAGGACAGGATGCCGTTGGCCGCCTTGGCCACCTGGGCACACTGCTGGCTCATGTTCAGCCAACAGTCAACCAACACCCCCAGGTCCTTTTCTGCCTGGCAGCTCTCCAGCCACTCTGCCCCCAGCCTGTAGCGCTGCAGGGGGTTGTTGCGACCCAAGTGCAGGACCCGGCACTTGGCCTTGTTGAACCTCATCCTGTTGGTCTCAGCCTGTCGATCCAGCCTGTACAGATCCCTCTGCAAAGCCTCTCTACCCTCCAGCAGGTCAACACTGCCACCCAGCTTGGTGTCATCTGCGAACTGACTGAGGGTGCACTCGATCCCCTCGTCCAGATCATTGATAAAGATATTAAAGAGAACGGGTCCCAGTACCAAGCCCTGTGGGACACCACTCATGACCGGACGCCAACTGGATTTGACTCCATTCACCGCCACTCTCTGGGCCTGGCCTCCAGCCAGTTTTTAACTCAGTGGAGAGTATTCCCATCTAAGCCATGGGCAGCCAGTTTCTCCATGGGGAGAACTCCATGTGGGAGACTGTATCAAAGGACTTGCTAAAGTCAAGGTAAACAACATCCACAGCCTTTCTTTTGTCCAGCAAGAGGGTCACTTTGTCACAGAAGGAGATCAGTTTTGTCAACAGGACCTGCCCCTCGTTATCCTGTGCTGGCTGGGCCTGATCACCTGGGCATCCTTCATGCGATGCATAATGGCCCTCAGGATGATCTGTTCCATGGCCTTCCCAGGCACCGAAATCAGACTGACAGGCCTGTAGTTCCCTGGATCATCCTTCCGACCTTTCTTGTGGATGGGCCTCACATTTGCTTTTTTAACTCAGTGGAGAGTATTCCCATCTAAGCCATGGGCAGCCAGTTTCTCCATGGGGAGAACTCCATGTGGGAGACTGTATCAAAGGACTCGCTAAAGTCAAGGTAAACAACATCCACAGCCTTTCTTTTGTCCAGCAAGAGGGTCACTTTGTCACAGAAGGAGATCAGTTTTGTCAACAGGACCTGCCCCTCGTTATCCTGTGCTGGCTGGGCCTGATCACCTGGGCATCCTTCATGCGATGCATAATGGCCCTCAGGATGATCTGTTCCATGGCCTTCCCAGGCACCGAAATCAGACTGACAGGCCTGTAGTTCCCTGGATCATCCTTCCGACCTTTCTTGTGGATGGGCCTCACATTTGCTAGACACCAGTCAGCTGGGACCTCCCCAGTTTGCCAGGACTGCTGGTAAATGATGGAGAGTGGCTCCACAAGCACTTCCACCAGCTCCCTCAGTGCCCTCAGGTGAATCCCATCTGGGCCCATAGACTTGTTTGTGTCTAGGTGCTGGAGCAGGTCTCTCACCCCTTCCCTTTGGATTACAGGGGCTTCATTCTGCTCCCTGTCCTTATCTGCCGGCTCAGGGGTCTGGGTACTCAGGGGACACCCTACTCCATTACTGAAGACTGAGGCAAAAAAGGCATTCAGTACCTCAGCCTTCTCCTCATCCTTTGTCACTACATTGCCTCCCATATCCAATAGTGAACAGAGGCTGTCCCAAGTCCTCCTCTTGCTTTTAATATATTTATAGAATTTCTTTTTGTTGTTTTTAACATCCAAGGCCTGGTTCAGTTCAAGCTGGGCTTTGGCCTTTCTAATCTTTTCCCTACATAACTTTGCTACACCTTTATAATCTTCCTGAGTGGCCTGTCCCTTTTTCCAAAGGCCATAAACTCTCTTTTTTTCCCTGAGCTGTGACCCTATCTCTTTGTTCAGCCAGGCCAGTCTTTTCCCTCCACGGCTCAGTTCGCTTTACTGCACAGAGGGACGGCCTGCGCTTTTAAGACTTCCTCCTTGAAAAACGTCCAGCCTTCCTGGACTCCCTTTCCCTTCAGGGCTGCCTCCCAAGGGACTCTGTCAAGCAGACTCTTGAAAAGACCAAAGTCTGCCCTCAGGATGGTTCCTGCTGGTTCCCCTTCTTGCCTCCCTGAGAATTTAAAACTTTATAATTTTGTGGTCACTTTGCCCCAGACGGCCTCCAACTGTCACATTCCCCACAAGTCCTTCTCTATTTGCAAACACCAGATCCAGCAATGCTCCTTCCCTAATCAGCTCGCCAGCTGTGTCAGGAGGTTATACTCAGCACACTCCAGGAACCTTCTAGACTGTTCCCTCTCAGATGTATTGCGTTCCCAGCTGATATCTGATAGGTTGAAGTCTCCCACCAGGACAAAGGGCAAGTGATCTTGAAACCTCTGCCAGCTGCTTTTAGAACATTTCATCTAACTCTACATCCTGGAATAAGTTATACATAGCCAATAAAAAAAAGTTTTAATTACAAATATTCATGAGAGCTGATACTTCAATGCTCCTTCCCTAATCAGCTCACCAGCTGTGTCAGGAGGTTATACTCAGCACAAGCTCGCCAGCTGTGTCAGGAGGTTATACTCAGCACACTCCAGGAACCTTCTAGACTGTTCCCTCTCAGATGTATTGCGTTCCCAGCTGATATCTGATAGGTTGAAGTCTCCCACCAGGACAAAGGGCAAGTGATCTTGAAACCTCTGCCAGCTGCTTTTAGAACATTTCATCTAACTCTACATCCTGGAATAAGTTATACATAGCCAATAAAAAAAAGTTTTAATTACAAATATTCATGAGAGCTGATACTCAGACCTCATTTAGCACCTATAGCTTCTTACAGCTGCGGAAGAACCAAGATGAACAGTAACATCCAGCAGCCCGAATCCTACACAAGTATAAAAAAAATACTGTATCCAGCCTGTGGGAGCTTTGTAGATCTAAAATGCACCATGTATTGAACACAGAGCTATATCACCCGAGAGAGCTGGTGCTGATGTCTCACCCATTAAGTAGCTTGCCATAGGGAAGACCCCAATCTTCCCCAACAATGCTATCCTGAAACAGAACCGGGGAAAAACCAACCAAACAAAAAAAACAACCAAAACCCAAACCAACCCACTAAGAGAAAAAGCTTCTGCTAGCCAAATTAACTTGCTTGCTCACATACAGAGGCAGAAAATCACCATATTTTAAGAGCTTAATGATGGTAGAGTGAAGCTAAGAGGACTTAAACTTGCAAAATCCATAAGAAAGCATCAGCATTTAGGTGCTCATGTTTACTGTGTGTTAACCAGTGACATATCTCAAACATCTGCAGTCCATACAGACATCCTTAACTCCTGACTTTTAACTCAAACTGGCAAGCCTCTCACTGATGTAGACTAGCACTCAGTCTAGCACAAGCCTGGCTTGTCCACATAACATGACTGTACATTGCTCAGACACCACTTTGCAGCCCAGCTTCTCTTTCAAGCACTTCCATGTTTGCTGTCACACAGGTACATTTGAATCAAGACCACAACAAAAACACATTGCAAGTTATAAAATCAATCAAAAGAAAAGCATTACCTATTAGAGTGAGGAGCCTGCTGAAAACCAGGGCCAAAGTCAACAAATTTAGCCTTACTTCATGCTTCCTGACCCGCAGCCCTCTCTTCCTGGGATCAAAGCCATTGTCTCAGTCCTAGTTCCTTCTCTTCACTTGGCAGTTGGCCCTAATTGCTTGATAGGTCCCAGCTGCTTTGATCTCCACTCCTCTTAACTCATTCCTCCCCAGTACTGCAGCAGTAACAGCACAATTGGGGAGGGTTTGTTATTCACACATCTGACAAAACTGGTTCCAAGTGCCTTTTTAATAAGCAGAAGATAAATAAATGTTGTGGCAAAAGAATCAGGAAAACTTCCAGAATATGTTAGTGTAATTGGACCCCTCTAAACTCTGAGAGGTCAAAATCTCTGAAAAGCAGCATTTTACATAAATCTGGATGGAGGGAGCATGCATTGGCTTAATCCAGCAGTCAGAAGTTTCTAGAGCAGCTATTTTCCCATCTTTTTCCCCAGACCCCCCAGCAATAATATTAATAGCAGATATGGCTTGCTAGCTCACTTCTTACTTCACTGTCCCTCTTCTGGCAATTGTGAAAGGGACACAGAGAGAGGCAAAAGGCAGGGAGAGGATTTTCTTGTTTGTGTTTTCATGTCTTAATGGGTAGTTTGAGATTCAGAGCAACATACACAGGCGAAAATCAAGAACAAATTACACACAGAAACTAACCTAGACTCTGGAACTAAGACGAGTTGCTGCAGTACGTGTCACGTGCAGAAGCAGAACATGATGCAAGTTACCTTCTAGCTGATTTGGATACACCAGCAGATTATTGTCCTCGGGATGAACAAGTCTATCACAGTCAACATTTCCTATTTCCTGCAGAACTCTGTGCTATACAGTCCTACTGACTACAGTGGGGTTACACAGAGTTGAAAGACAGCAATTGGGGCACAAGCATGGTATTAATTACACCAGCTTTTGGAAGCTCCAGTTCTGCTGCTGCCTGAGAAGAATGAACAAACCTCATTATTACATAAACCACTGAGTACGTGCTTGGTGATGGACAATCCATGCAGAAATACATGCTGGCTTTTCATCTCTCCAGTTTTTCTTCTATGCCATTTTTTTTTTCTTTGAAATTTGGATGAATAGAAAGTATTTTCACAAATTCCTTCCCAAGTTGAAAGATCCAAGAGCTCCATTTTTTTTAAACATGAGATTTAATTTTCTATTGAAAACCTGGATGAAAAGTGACATGTGTATTGAATTCTTGGAAATCACACCCTGTTGTGGAGTTCTTAAAAAGCATGTGTTGTATTACCTCTTAAATCCAGAGTTCAAGTCATGGGAGTCAGATCCTCAATAAGATTAAATGCGTATGACGCATGCAATGCCCATCAGTAACAAACACTTCCTGTAGTCTATTATGAGAGTGGTATTACACTAGTATTTCCTCAATATATGACATATAAGTATTTGCATTTACGAATAAGGAATCTGGTAGATCAATTCTTCCCTCTACCATAGTATAATGTAGTTATGGACAGTTACATACTTTGCAATGGGACAGGCTTAGAGGTTCAACCAATTACTACACAACTATGAGTGTAATTATCTTTGGATTTTACTGGTTTTCATTTGTGGTTTGTTCCTTTACTATTAATATGTCCTGATCTTATGTTATCTGTTATTATAGAAGTTTGATTCAAATAATGGGTTTTTCTCCCTTTGGTTCTGGTAGCAAGTTTTACAGGCATATGGAATTAAAATATCTAATTTCACCCTTATGCAAAGCCAACAAACTTTTATTTTCAGTATGGATTGCAAACACGTTACCTGACATCTTGGCCTACATATAGGGCAAGGAATTTTCACAGTAGTCAGGTTTATTGGAGCAGCTCTTATAACATTTTAGTATCATGAACTTCTTGTTATACAGCTTACTGCAGTAAGCGTCAGTGTCAGCTGAAAACTGGTGTCTTGAACTGTAAAGATTCATTTGAAAATAAGGAAATCTGAATGGCAATAAATTATTTCCTGCACTAGGAATTCTCAGGGAAAAACAAATCAGCTATCATGGCGGAATACAAACCAAGAATGAAGAACAGGTGGAAAAAATGACAGCCAATTTACTGTAGATGAAATAAGCTAAAATTACCTTCACACTTTGAGAGTATACAAGTATAGAGACTCTTCGCCAGCCAATCTTGAGTAATGACTGCTGCAAGAACCTGACCTCCCTGCAGCTTAAGAGTCCTGCATGCTTTGGTATCTTCTTCTCCATTACACTACAGAATTCAGAAATACAAACCGATATGAAGAAAGGCATGTAAGAACAGGACTCACATCAGCATCCTGAGCAGGGAGTTACATAAAATTAAGCACAGGAAATACTAAATGTCTTAAATCCTACTCTTTTTAAAGTTCCTTCTCTCAATAAAAATTCAGAGATGAGAGGCTTCTCAAGAGTGATATCTAACATGAGATTAAATATTTCTGTACAAAATGCTTGGATATCTAGCCCCTCTCTCAAATTTGATTCTGCATTTCCTCCTTATTGAATTAAATACAACAGCAAATAACTCATAGGTATATGACATTTTTCAATGAAATTTGGGACTGTCTGCTGCTGAGTCTTTGGGAGAAAACATTTGAATGGGGAGGATGGTTAGGGACAAATAATCTTGTGTCTTGTGAAATACACAAAATTGAGTTATTTTTGTTTTTAAAACTTTATGATTGACATGAATATGAAATAACATCATAGCAGTTAAAATTTTTATAGTCAAATTATAGTTGCAATTGGAGTTTTCATAGAAAATTATAAATGAAATTACATAGCCACACTAGGGATTCATTTATAATTAACTGTAAAACCACAAATGATAACTCCCAACACAGAATCTTCAGTCCACAAAGACAGTGACGGATCACATTTTACAACCTAAACCAAGAAAAGTTGCTAATTAATGCAATATATAAACAAGTATGACTGACTTCACATGGACTAACCTCTATATTATTATAAAATTACTGGATAGAACATTTTAAGCCAAATGAAAGAATTATAGATACCTCACAGAGCATAGGGAGGTGGCTATTATAGTAACTTCTTTTATATAAGACAATGCAGAGCCTATCCGAATATCGTGTTACTGGAAAAGCGCACCAGGGCAAACCCTAGAGATGAAGTAATAGGTTAAGCCAGCCAAGGTTTCTCTTTCCTAGCCTTCTTTAAGTGATGTTTTTGTCACAGATGTAACTAATGACACACACTGTTGGAGTGAATGTGGAAAAAACTTCACACAAGAAATGTTATACTTTTATTTTCCTTGCCAGACATAAATTGATTCCATATACTGTTACCACAAATCCTGTGAATACTCTGTTCTGTGCAGAAACATACTTTGCTGGCACAGATATCCTGTGTTCTAGTTTTGCTGGTTCTACTCGCTATTAAAACTACTCTTTGTTGTTTGAACTTCTATTAGAGACATAGGGCTTAAAGGACTAAGATGAAGGCTTAGCTTGTACCACTATAAGACCCCAAGAAAATCACTGCAGCTTCCTTGTCGTTTTTGTCTGCCCAGTTTTTCTTCAGTTTGAAAAAGAAATGTGAACTCAGCTTTATGAACTGCCTGCCACTTTTCAAGAAGGTCTCTCTAAAATACTGGTCATTTGAGGGTGTATCCATTAATTTGGAAAGTATTTGAGGAATATTGAGTAGAAAGAGAAAAATGCAACAAAATAACCAAATTTTTTCCCCTTTCAACAAAGCTCTTATTGTTCAAAGCAGAGTTCAGCATAAGGGCATGTCAGTGCTCTGGTATACTACAAAGGGATTAATGAAATCAGGGTCAAAAACTTTTACCTTGTTGTGTGAGGCAATGCAGGCAGGACACAGGAACAACCACAAAACCATGGATTAAGGGCAAAGAACAATTTAATGTCAATACCTCATGGATCCGGGAACCTCTGAAGCAGCACCCGGGCAGAGGCAGGCAAGCAGGGGACGCAGGCACTGCGGAGTGAGAGTCCTTATTAGCAAGAGAGTCCTTGTTAGCAAGGGAGTGAGGGAGCGAGGGAGTTCCCACTTGCTGCTTGGGCCTGTATTTCAAGGATTCTGGCAGGCAGAGTTTTCTGCTGGGCTTTGATCTCTTCAGCAGCAGGGCAAGAATCCCAGGTGTGTTTGAGAAGGTGCCCCTGAGTCCATCCCAGGCCTATGTTATCTAAGTGCAGATGTTCTACTTGTTGAGCACACAAGACTAAGCAACAATTAGTGTGATAGCTGTGTTTTCCAGCACCCCACATACAAGTCACTTGAGCGTATTTACAGTCCTCCTCGCCAATCTTCCATTAGTTTCCCACATTCCACCCCCTTGCTCAAGAGACGACTTTTGCTGGGGTTTACAAAACTGGAGACATTCATTTAGGCTTGCAGGTTACAATACAAACTAGCTCACAGAGGCATGCAATAAACATATATAGAAAAAAGAATAGACGCATCTTTACAGTAATGCTCTGAATCAGGTGTTCTGTTCCTCCTATCTAGGTGCCCTCAACCAGCTGGGCACCACCAGAAGGTTGTTCCATTTGATACATTCAGTCCTGGAGAATGTTGAATGTTGTGCTCTGGGCTGGCTGTTCCATCAGTTCCATTGAAGCAACGTGTTTTCAAAGTTGAAGCAACGTTTCTGGTGTCTGGGGAGGAAAACGTTGACTGTCAGTCAGTATGTAATGTTCATTGGCACATGGCCGTTACCTACTCAGAAAAAAAAAAACCAGCAATGAGACATTAATATCAAAGACACTTAACACAGCATAACTCTACATCACACATGCTGGGGTCAACGCGCCACTGAAACAAGCTTTCTACAGATCTGCAGCTGTTAATGTTCCCTTAGTATTAAATGCAGACAAGTTAGTTGCAGTAGAGGCTAACCAAATCTGAGTGTTTACACGTTGATTTTGCAGAGATGTATCCAGGGCATGAGCTTGTATTCCACCCCCTTGCTCAAGAGACGACTTTTGCTGGGGTTTACAAAACTGGAGACATTCATTTAGGCTTGCAGGTTACAATACAAACTAGCTCACAGAGGCATGCAATAAACATATATAGAAAAAAGAATAGACGCATCTTTACAGTAATGCTCTGAATCAGGTGTTCTGTTCCTCCTATCTAGGTGCCCTCAACCAGCTGGGCACCACCAGAAGGTTGTTCCATTTGATACATTCAGTCCTGGAGAATGTTGAATGTTGTGCTCTGGGCTGGCTGTTCCATCAGTTCCATTGAAGCAACGTGTTTTCAAAGTTGAAGCAACGTTTCTGGTGTCTGGGGAGGAAAACGTTGACTGTCAGTCAGTATGTAATGTTCATTGGCACATGGCCGTTACCTACTCAGAAAAAAAAAAACCAGCAATGAGACATTAATATCAAAGACACTTAACACAGCATAACTCTACATCACACATGCTGGGGTCAACGCGCCACTGAAACAAGCTTTCTACAGATCTGCAGCTGTTAATGTTCCCTTAGTATTAAATGCAGACAAGTTAGTTGCAGTAGAGGCTAACCAAATCTGAGTGTTTACACGTTGATTTTGCAGAGATGTATCCAGGGCATGAGCTTGTAGTACCAGGCTACAAAGCATGATGAGCCAACCTGTGACAGGGGAGGAAAACAGCAGTGACATGTCTTCCCAGTGATACATACGTGCTGCTTCAGCTCCTTCAGCTACTGTGACTTTGGGTTTGATAACCTGATGTGGGGTAATTGCCCACACGGATTGTAGAGCTATGGCTTGTGCCTTTTCAGAGTGAACTTCAATTAGATGTTGGGTTTGCAACACCAATAACAGCATTCCAATGCTATCTCCTCTAGATGAGGCACAGGTATTCACCAAAGACACCTGAAATACAAAAACTTGAGAATTTGATATTAACAAAGGATGTAAAACAAGAGGAGAAGTTGGGTTATGATGTATAGCAGAACCTTGTAATGCCTTGGACCAAAACCCTATAGGTTCTTTCTGATTTTTCATCCCTGTCATCTGCCACAATCCTGAGACTGTATCATCTGAAATTGTTACTAATTCAAATGAATATCTTTGCTTAGGAGTGTGTAATTGTGCATGCTCAATCAAAGCATCTTTGCAGGCATCAAAAGCTTCTTGTTGTTGCTTGGTCCCCTGCCAGACAACTTTCTTCCTAGTTAATTTCTGCCAAAGGCATATTAATATGACCAAATGTGGTGTAAAAGTTCTCCAGTCCCCTAAAAGTCCTCCAAAGGTCTGTAACTGTTTTACTGTGATTGGTACAGGAAATGGCTGCTTTGCTTGCTGTACCTGATTTGGTATTTTTCTGATTTGTCCATGCCAAACTATTCCCAAAAATTGTAGAGTAGCACCAGGGCCCTGTATTTTCTTTGAATTATTTCCCCAATCTTGGTCCTGCAAATGAACTTTTAGTAATTCAGCAGCTGCTTCACTTTCTTGTTGCAATTCCACCATCATCAATTGGTCATCACTATAATGGTAAACAGTAAGTGAACCGGACCACGCTGCTAAATCAGCTGCTGTCCTTAGGTGGCAAATGGAGGGATTGAGTTTGCATCCCTGAGGCAATACTTGTAAAGTATATTGCTTTTGTGGCCGGGCAACATCTTGCACTGAGGTGTCAGGCAGGGTGGAGGGGAGGGTGAGGAGTTGGTGGTGAGGCTGGGGGTGGTCGGCTTTTTTGTGTAAACGCTAACTTTTGCCACCAGGGAAACATTTCTGATGTTGTGATCCCATCTATCCCTGTTTTGGGGATACCGGCTTGTACAAAATCATTCCACATTTGTTTCCTTGTCACCTGTGCTGTAACTCCTTTCCATTTTGCTGCCTCTCCTTTGTTCACCACCTGCACAGAGGGTCCCGAAATCATAGCCCCGGTTCCCCTCAAGGTGTTTGCTGGGGTGCCTACATTACCCACAGCATTTGTCACTGCTGGTATAATCCCGGGGTTAGTGAGGCAGGCGCTCCTCTCAAAAACTGCATTTTGATACTTTTTGTCACTGCTACACTGTCCGGATTGGATCCTGTAACTGACACATGAGCCATCCTCATCTGCTGCACCAAATTAATACCTTCCTCCATTATAAACCAGTTTCCAAGGGACAACAAAAATTCAACAGGTTCTGTATCTGCTGCTAAAACTGCTGCACACAACCACTGATACGACATCGCAGCAACAGTGTCTCACCTGTCAGGACTTCTGACATTTTGCAGCTGAGCACATCCTTGGTCTACCTGATCATCATTGGCTCTAGGGCTTAGAAAAACTTTTTCACTCAGTGATAAGTGGATAGAAGCAGCTCCACTATCCCATGCTTGCAAAATCCGTGACAGTACGCCACCCCCACTCTTTTGCTGATAGATCTGAAAAAATTCCCTTAACTCTTTCAGAGTGTAAGTACTAGTGATCTGCGCTCCTCTGTCTGCTCCTTCCTGCTCCCCTCTCATTTGTATGAGGGGTTGTGCTTCCACCACCTCAGTGCTTTTTAAGCCCAGAGCAAATTCAAACTCAGTCTCAGAGTCTAAGGATTTACTCCAAATATTTTCATCCCATTCCTCGGGATCCCATGACCGGTTTGTAGTGAGAGCACAAACTTCAGAAATCGAAAGCTTACTTTTCCCATATTTGTCCCTTTGTTTATTAACATTACACACTACCAACTGGTCTACATTATCTTGCATCTCATAGCACCTCTCTGCTTGAACAGCAATTACTTCTTGTGCAATCACCTTTGCATCTTGCAAACTCCTGTTTTCCTTTTTCCAATTCTCTCACTTTACCACGCAATGCAATAACTTCACGGTCAAGAGCTCTTAGTCCAGTAGCCACCCCAATCTACTCGCTAATTTGTGAGAAGAATCTGATGCCGCTCTCCACGGCAACCCATGCATGGCCGTTTCAATGCTCTGGGGGTAATCACCGCCCCATCATCTTTTTCAGGCCATGCCTCTGGCGGAGCCAATTTAACCAAAAAAGTCACCACGGGGGTCCAGTGCTCCGTACTGGGCCATCCCGGAATAGGGGGAGTCACCATAGTGGCCTCCCCAGTCCCCAGGTTTTTTATCAACCGTGGCATGGGTGTCCCTGGAGCTGCCGACTACACCAAATGTGTGAGCCGATGCAGGCAGGACACAGGAACAACCACAAAACCATGGATTAAGGGCAAAGAACAATTTAATGTCAATACCTCATGGATCCGGGAACCTCTGAAGCAGCACCCGGGCAGAGGCAGGCAAGCAGGGGACGCAGGCACTGCGGAGTGAGAGTCCTTATTAGCAAGAGAGTCCTTGTTAGCAAGGGAGTGAGGGAGCGAGGGAGTTCCCACTTGCTGCTTGGGCCTGTATTTCAAGGATTCAGGCAGGCAGAGTTTTCTGCTGGGCTTTGATCTCTTCAGCAGCAGGGCAAGAATCCCAGGTGTGTTTGAGAAGGTGCCCCTGAGTCCATCCCAGGCCTATGTATCTAAGTGCAGATGTTCTACTTGTTGAGCACACAAAACTAAGCAACAATTAGTGTGATAGCTGTGTTTTCCAGCACCCCACATACAAGTCACTTGAGCGTATTTACAGTCCTCCTCGCCAATCTTCCGTTAGTTTCCCACACTTGTTTTTGTGGATTTTTTGTGGGGTTTTTTTTTCATTTCTGACACTAAACTGAGCTAAAATGCCCCCTTGGCTTCCCTGTGTGCTCAAAGGGCACTGCAAAGCTTTGCTTTTCCCTTTCCCTTTGCCTCCAGGTCCCATATAATTGATTCTGACCAAGTGTTAGCAGTTACATCCAACTCCCAGAAATTTTTCCTGAACTACGGTTATTCCTGGTGATTCATATGTCTGAGAATCTTACTGAAAAATAAACTATTGGAACCTTTAAAATAATTAACTTGGCTCTTTTAACACACAGGATCTTTTGAAGAGATTGCAAGGAAAGGAGAAATGTAAGAGGAGTGGAGGGCTGGACTGTGTGCTTGTGGAATCCTGGCATTGGGAAAGCATTTGTCTTTATCTACTTACACTGGGGCCAGATGTAGAAAGCCAAGGGCAACTTACCTCCCAGATGCAATGAGTAATAATGTGTAAACATATCAAAGAGATCTCCAATTTTCCAATAAAACTGAATCCAACATCATTTTTGTTTCAAGAGAGTGAAGGAAAATAAAAAAACAACAAACCCTAGATGTACAGAAGGCTTGCACTCTTATCTAAAGTGGTCAGTACCTTTCCAATAAATCTCTTTATGTAACTTTCCTTTGCAGCATTTCATATGGACATAGGTATTCAGTCTTGTCCACATAGAATAATAATCACTAAAGATTCAAAACTCAAGAGACCTGCTGCTAAAATTGCTGCTGACTCAGTCAGGGAGTTTAGCAAGCTGCAAGATGATCAGGGACATCTTCGACTAGATCATGTTGCTCAGAGCTCCATCCAACCTCACCTTGCATGTTTCCAGGAATGGTGCACCTACCACCTCTCTGGGCATCCTGTTCCATTGTTTCACCCTCCACATTGTAACAAATTTCTTCCTTCTACCTAGTCTAAATCTTCCCTCTTTTAGTTTAAAGCCATTACCCCCTGTCCAGTTGCAACAGGCCCTGCTAAAAACTTTCCTGTAGGCCCCCTTTGGGTATTGAAAGGTCTCCCTGGAGCCTTCTCTTCTCCAGGCTCAACAACCTCAACTCTCTCAGCCTGTCCTCACAGGAGAAGTGTTCCATCCCTCTGATCATCTTCATGGCCCTCTTCTGGACCAACTCCAACAGGTCCATGTCCTTCTTATGTTGGGAACCCCAGAGCTGAAAGCAGTACTCAAGGTGGCATCTCACAAGAACTGAGTAAGAGGGGTAGAATCATCTCCCTCAACCTGTTGGACACAGTTCTTTTGATGCACCTCAGGATGCAGTTGGCCTTCTAGGCTGCAAGTGCACATTGTTGGCTCATGTCCAGCTTTCCATCCACCACTACCCCCACGTCCTTCTCGGCAAGGCTATTCTCAATGCCTTCATCTGCTTGCCTGTATTGATACCAGGGGTTGCCCCAAACCAGTTGCAGGATCTTGTACTTGCCCTTGTTGGATCTCATGAGGCTCACACAGGCCCACTTCTCAAACTTGTCCAGGTCCCTCTGGATGACATCCCACCCCTCAGGCATGTCAAGTGCACCACTCAGCTTGGTATTGTCTACAAACTTGCTGGGGATGTACTTGATCCCACTGTCTATGTCATTGATGAAGATCTTGAACAGCACTGATCAATGACTCTGGTCACCAATTCCATCTGGACATTAAGCCATTGACCACTACCCACTGGATGAGACCATCCAACCAGTTCTTCATCCACTGAACAGTCCACCCATCAAATCCATATCTCTCCAGTTTAGAGAGAAGGCTGTTGTGGGGAACCATGTCAAAGGCCTTACAGAAAACCAGATAGACGACATCCGTAGCTTGTCCCATGTCCATCAGTGTGGTCACCCCATCATAAAGGACCACTAGGTTAGTCAGCCAGTTACTTGCTCTCGGTGAAGCTATGCTGGCTGTCTCGAATCACCTTGCTGTCCGCCATGTGCCTTAGCATAGCTTTTAGGAGGATCTGTTCCATGATAGTCCCAGGCACAGAGATGAGGCTGACAGTTCAGTGCTTCCTAGGGTTCTCCTTTCTACCCTTTTTAACAATGGGTGCAATGTTTCCCTTTTTCCAGTCACTGGGTGCTTCACCTGACTGACATGACTTTTCAAATATCATGGAGAGTGGCTTGGCAACTGCATCAACAAATTCCCTCAGGACTCTGGGATGCATCCTGTCATATACCACGGACTTCTGTGTGTTCAGGTTCCTCAGGTGGTCACAAGCCTGAAGTCTTATAGTGGGAGCGACTTTCTCCCCCAGAGTCTGCTTTGTGGTCCATCCACTCAAGAGGTGTGGTGAGAGAGGTTCTCAGAGAAGACTGAAGCAACAAGGTTGCTGTATTGTATAGCGGCGCCTGTAAAAAATGACAATGAAGGTAAGAACCTGTATTAGTCCTTCAAATGCTGAAACCTGCATATTGGGGTGTTCAGAGGGGAAAAAAAAAAGAATCTGCACTTGAGTAATGTGCACAATAGACATGTACTGAGGAGAAAAGAAACGTGGGTTGACTGATATGAACTGAAAATGCTGATAGAATAATGTTCCTGAGAACTGGCTTGCATTCCTCTGGGAAGGAACTGGAAACTAATTCAGAGATTATTAACTTGAGTCAATAGCTGTCAAGTTTCTGAATAAGTCAGGTTTGGTAATAACAGAAAAAGCTGAGTTGCAGTGAGTTCTTTACTAAGAATAACTCCTTTTCCTATCTTCTAATACAAATGCTGTTCTCTTTCACAACCTCAGTAGAGCTCCTACTGGCTGGACATGTGAGTTTGCTATGTATAGAACCCAGTACAACAGCCAACTGCTTTCTTAATAATAGCTTTCAGCTCCTGATTTTCCTGTAGCACACACTGAGGGGAACAAGTTCCCTGTTTGTAACAGTCATTAGAACTGCCTCTCCTGTCCTAGATTTGCATTACCCAGGCTAGTTCTCCCCATTCCCCAGAAGATTGAGCAAATCTGTTCTCAGATCTCATCAGCTGTAGTATTTCTAGGAGTACATATTGGTTGAACATAGAAGGAAATCAGATTCACAAGTTTTATCTTTCATTAGTTACTTGGAGAATATATCTGTGCTTGTATGTGTGCATTCAGATAGACAACTGTACACAAAACAGACAAACATCTACTCTTCTTCCTTTGCTTCGATACTCCCAAGCCTTCTTTTGTCTGTGGCTGGGTACTTGAACTTTCTGCACATACTTTGAACTGAGTTTCTCTTTCTCTCCATCTTTTTGACCTTTGGGGTCAGTGCTCTTCCGCACTTCTGGCCACTGTACACTCTCCCTCTGAGCCTTTATGGCCTTGCAGTTAGACATTATGTCTTTGTTTCCCCACCAGGGAAATTCCATCGCTCCAAGTCCCGGCTCTGGGGAAGATGGGGGAAGACTAAGATTTCCTCTTTTTTTCTTCCTTTTTTTCCTTTTGTTCTTGTCTTAGGCACATTTGTTCACTTACTGGTTCAGTGAAGTGCCTCTAGAACGCTCCCCTGCTCCTTAACCCAGAGGGCATGCGAACACTAAAAGGCAGAAGACATACTCACATACACTCAGAGAATCTTCCATATTGTTTTTGTTTTGTTTCCATCTTAACAGAAAACTCAATTACAAACAGTAACAACTAAACTAAACCATCTCCTCTTGCCAGTGCAGTGAGTCACCAGGACTTTCCATAATAATAAGATGAATAAGCATATTTTTTAGACTTTTGCAGTCGACTATACTTCACAGAAAAAGAGAGCTTTGACACTGCTTCTGAACCTACAGTCTTCTGCACCTAGTAAAATATGGTTTTACATCAAGCTTTTTGCCCTGGGGAGGATAAAGGAATTAAACAGTTTTCAATCAAAACTGAATATTGTACATCTTGGTCTTATGAGTCAACACAGCTTTTTAACTAAGCTGTCCTGTAAGCAAGATAGCATCTGCAAGATGAAAATTAGAAACAGCTGTATCATAGGGCTTTGCAAAATAAAACCTTGTTTACACACTGTATGGATATGCACATGGTGATCCAGGGATATTCCAAAAACTACACCAGCCTCCTGAAAATGAAAGGCTACCATGTCTTTCATTAATTTTTATGTTGGCTTAAAACTAAGTGTGGTACATGGTCCAACTGATCTGTCAACGGGATAGACAATGCATGCAGTGAAAATCCACAGTACTGCAGGAATCCAGAAGCTGTCTTTCTGGTAGGACTTTACAGGGATTTCAGTGTACTATTTCGTATCACCGGAAAAAGTGACAAGTGGAAATATTATGCTTAAAGGAGCTTTTATCAGTATAACTGTGGACTTAGTACATCTCTGCTTTTCATAATATCGTATTTCCCACAAATTATGAGATGATCATGCTTAGTAACTCAGTTCAAGCACTTCAGACAAATGCAGTTTCTATAACAGAAGAAAGAGAATCCATCAATTTAAGGACTTAAATCATATACATTTTTTTTTAAAACTTTACATCAACATTCCGTAAATTAAGAAGGAATCAATGAAATTAAAGTCCCAGCACAACATACTCTTCACTATGAGAGAAAAACTCTTTATATGTGGTGTCATTAAGAGTGCTCCAACCATGAAGGTAAATACTATGCCACTGGAATACAGAAACTGATATTTCATATAAATATGAGAACTAGGCTTGCTATCAAACTTTTCAAATTTGAAATCCACCTTAAGAAATTACCAAAGTCCATGGGAGGGAGGCATAGCGCCTGCTAGGATTAATCAGTGAAGCTAACTAATTTCTAAGGGATCAAATGATAACTATACGCCATAAAAATATCTTATGACTCATCATTTCATTATATGCCATAGTCAGAATCTGGTCACTTCAAAATATATATATAAGCATGTCACATAGGCTACCTATCACAAAGTACCTGTTACTTTCTGCTTATATTCCTATGTTTTACATTCACAGTGTATTACTGTCTGGGGTATACCAAATTTTCTAATTCAGTATAATTTTTGCACCTCACTGTTGAGATGCTGCTAACTTCCAGTTTCAGACAACATATGAAGTTGTTAATGGAGGCATAATATTTACTGCTTTTGTTTCAGAATATTCATTCTGTTACTTCCACACACACATTCTAATTTAGTCCTATTTATTATTCCGCCTTGGTTTTGTGATTTTTATAATCCAATTTAGACTGGGAGTAGAATGTAAAAAGGTACAGTATCAAATAGACTGCAAAATAATTAACTCTATAATGTATTCCATAGAGCTATACTCTGCCTACAATAAGCATACATAAATTCATTTTGATGTATCATGCTTAGCACAGAGGTAAGTGGGCATGTAATTAGTTCATTTATTGAATGTTTCCTCATCTAATTATACTGTAAAAAATGTTTGTGTTTTAAAAGCAATAAAGTTACTCCAGCACAATTTAATTTAAACCTATCATATTATTTACTCCACCAGATCTTGCGATTCTGTGAAGGCACAGAAATTCTTCCTACCCCTCCACCTCAGCCTCCCTAACATCTGCCCCATTTCAGCAGAAAATGTGGCTTCAGGAAAGAAGCCACATAGCATACTACTTTCAAAGCAGTAGTAGACTACTACTTTCAAAGTCAGACTGAGTAAAGCCCTGGAATGCGCAGATGCATAATTAACCCTTTGCTGTTGAGAGGAGGAGCCTTCCACTAACTTAATTGGATTTTGGCTTAAATCTTGTAGTGACACCAAAACACATATTCATTTGTAAGCTTTCAAGCAAATTTGCTTTTCCAGCATGACCTGTTCTCGTCTTCCACAAGGATTTGTTTCTTCACCTGTTCCTATTTCCTATTTTGTAATATAGAAATCACTGTCCCGTGAGCAACAGGGAGTTGTTTTCTGATTCAGGACCCAATAACCTATATATGGGAGATGGGAGAAAAAGACAATTCATTTCTGAGGCACTTAGAAAAATTAAGTCTGTCCAGGTTGGAACTACATTTGCCCTTTTTTGCTTCTAATCACAATAAACAAATAATAATAAAAAATATTTCTTTTTGCTCCGTAACAAATCTGTTCCTGAGAGTTCAAATTTTCACAGGTAGAATTGGTATTTTGGCCAAAGACATCTTGGATATGTGTTGCATATTAAAATTGAACATAAAGCCAAAGTACAGAAACTAGTTGTGTTCCCACTCTCTTCAAATGGGTATTGCAAATTTATCTGTGCCTGCCTGATTTGGCTGGATAGCTATGTATTTCCTATGAGATGCAGAATGTCCAGTGTGCCTTGAAGACCAGGGATCCTTCAGAGTCATCTTTGCTCATTGCTTTTCTGTGCCCAAGGAACTTGGCAGGTCGCAGAAAATCCTGTCACATGGATCCTGTCATGTGACAGGATGAGACAGAATCATCCTGTCACATGGCTCCTGTCATCTGACAGGATGACAGAATCATCCTGTCACATGGCTCCTGTCATCTGACAGGATGACAGAATCATCCTGTCACATGATTCTCATCACATGAACAGAGTACTTGCACATTGTTTGAGGAAATGTGTGCTTTACACTGCACAGGCTATCTGCCTCAGACAGAAATCTGTTTAGTTACTGTCTGCAGAAATCAGCTTTATCAAAATTGTAGTTGAAGACAAGGCATCAAGACTGGTCTGTGTAATGAAGGATGTCATTTTGTGTTGTGTCTTTAAAAAAATCCTGCAAAACCCATCTTTGTCGGTATGCAAAAAAATATGCTGGTGGTGATGTTTCATATTATACTCTGTTCCTGTAAGAGGCATCTGCTCAAGAATCCTTTCTTCTCCAGTGAGATGTAGAAAGGTTGTCTTTTTTGTTACAGTTTCAAAATCAAACTTCAAGAGGTTAAAAATCTCATAATTTATTTTTCTGATGGTAGCGTACTTTTCATTCTTATATTGCAATAAAAAACTTCTATGAACATGGCACACTTTTTTTCCCTCCCCCTCATCAAGAGGACTATTGCATCATTCTGTTTTCTGTGAAATCCATAAAGAAAATGTGATTTGTTTGTTTGCGCTTGCCTCACCCCCCTGACAGAAGCTGCATGGCATCTAGGGAATGAAGCATAAGATTACCTATCTCCTGGATAAAAACCAGAAAGGATGGTGTCAGTTAAAGCAGAAAAAGGCTCCCTGTCACTGAATGTTTAGCATCTCTGGCTGATTCTCTAGTCATCTTATCCCAGGTGTCCAATTAGGGCATGAGTGTCTCAACTGTGCAGAACTGCAGGCAAGCCACAGCTGAACCTACGGTTGCTGAAAGCTATACTTCAAAAATACAAATCCATGCTTTGAAAAAAACCCTGCACCTTCTGAGATAATTAGGTGCTCAGATGTTAAACTCGTTAGTTCACTTCTGGAAGTCTATGTAATATTTCTGCATTTCATTGGCTTCACAGGAGATGGTACACAGAGAACTCAATAATTACGTATTTTAGGTAGCGTCTGAAAAGATCGCTGTAAATGAAGTACAGGTCACAGACAGGAAATTTCTTTTTAACGAGCAATCTCAATCCTCTACACTGAATGAAACAGAAATCAAGTATATGATGTAATCAGAGACAATACTATAATGCAGAAAGAACAAAATGAGAATTGGAAAGGTAACTACTTCACTTGTAATTTAAACCCTTGACTTCTCCACCTCACAACTTCATTCTAATATACTTTTAGGATACAGTATATAATTTTAAAATTATTTCTTTCCTAACTGATACATCATTACTCTCTTTTAAAGAACAGGTGTAGGTGCACATGTAGATTATAAATACCAGAGAAACACCATGATGCTCCTTCATTATTTAGAAAAGTAAAAATTTTTACTTGTAATTGATCCATTATTTTATCAAGGAAAAATTACAGTAATGTTTTATTTTTAAATGTGGTAGCCTCCATGTGTCTGCTAAATGCATGGGAAAAGATATATAATAATGCTGCCCATCCACACCATATTCTGTGTAGATAGAATCATATAATGTTTCAGGTTAGAAGGGACACTAAATATCACCTAATTCCAACCCCCCTGCATGGGCAGGGACACCTCCCACTAGACCAGGTTGCTCAAAGCCCCATCCAGCCTGGCCTTGAACACCTCCAGGGATGGGGCATCCACAACTTCTCTGGGCAGCCTGTTCCAGTGCCTCACCACACTCGCAGTAAAGAATGTCTTCCTTATATCTAATCTAAATCTACTCTCTTTCAGTTTTAAACTGTTCCCCCTTGTCCTATCATTCCACTCGCTGATAAAGAGTCTCTCCCCATCTTTCCTATAGGCCCACTTTAAGTACTGAAATGCCAAAAGAAGGTCTCCCTGGAGCCTTCTCTTCTCCAGGTTGAACATGAAATGAAGTCTTCTGAAAAAGATCATGTTTCAGAAGTTGAAATCACGGACAATATGAACAGAAATACGGTCACAACCTGAAGGATAGCACTTCTCCCACTTTAAGCAAAGGCATGAGTACTGTAGCTGGCTGCTTTGTAGAACAACAACCTTTCCTCTTTTCAAATATAATTTTATAGTTACAAAAGTATTTTCTCTTTTAAAATAGGGAAGAAAGATGACAGGGTGGTTTCCCAAATCACAGCATTTGAAGACATGAAAAGACACCAGGCTATTTCGCTAGTAAGGAATTGTGAAGTTTTGTTTGTGTCTTCAAGCTACACATGTCCATGCATAAAAGCAGCAGGAAATATAGCCCATTTTGCTGACCCTGCTGTGTTACGGCTACAGCCACAACAGTGGAGAGAACCTACCACATTCTCCATATACCTGCATAAAAGAAGCTGATATTTTTTCAGGTTAGCACTAAGGCCCCATGTGTCAGCCAACAGATGTGGCCAGATTTATGATGGAGAGCATGCTAAACTTACAAGAGAGCTGGAATAAGTTACCCTGTTGTTCCGACAACAGAAACAGCAGAAGAGTTGTGTTCATGTCACATTTTTCTTCTGGTGTTTCTTCTGAAATGATACAAACTAAGTTGATGAGTTCATCATTCATTCCATTGAAGCTCAAAGATATAAACTAAGTCCATGAATATTAACCTTTACTGTCTGAGAGTCATGTGCTTAAATATTTTCTCTCTTCTATAAACCAGGAGCTCTTTTAATGTCAGGAATTTTAATTCTACACAAAAACTGCTCCAATTTCTCTCTGCAACTGCCAGACTTCAGGATAAACTAAGATAGAATTGTAGTGATGCAAGAGTTAAATGGTGACTTCCCGATAAAAAGGAACAGTGCATAAAACCTTTCCTTTTCCTGTAACTATTGTAAGTAATTCACAATATTTAATACTTGGCATAAAGGTTTTATTTTCTAGTGACTGGGATTAATCAACTTTTATTAGGATAACTCAGTCTAGAACACCACATACAAATTTAAGCATTATCAAGCAACAATAATGCTTAATGAGATCTTTAGGCAGATCACTTCTTTCTCGAAGAACATAGAAATTAAAACCAAATCTTTCTCTATGCATCTCTTCGTCCTCAGATGGTTGACTTTTGGCATGTCTCCCTGCTTCCAGGGCTTATGGGTTTTTGGAAAGGGAAAGAAGGTTTTCCTTGTGGAAATCATGATGTTGCTATTACTAGTCTTTGGAGTTGAGTGGACAGATTTCCAAATAATTAAACACTTTTGCATCCAGCAATGAAAAAGACTTACTTCCAAAACGCGTTCACAGTTTCATGAGTACTGTACTTACAGTTTCACAGAAGGAAAGCATAATGTGGTATGTTATAGAGCTCCTTTTCACACAATATTTTTGGCTTCTGTGACATAAACCCCTTTATGGTCAGCAGTCACACATATTAGAACTTGGCCAGGCACTCAGTTGTTAAAGAATTACACCTATTCTGTTCTTGGGGATTTACTTGAGCAACATCAGCCTTCTTGGTTGGCTTAGCACAGGTTTCTGAGAAATTCTCTGCATGTTGAATTCACTGGATGTCATGCCATATTTTTTTTCTGGGGGAAAAAACCCAAGCATTCACGCATAAAGATTCTATTCTATAGGATATGACATGCACAGATATATTTAGGACAAAGGCTATTTCATTCCTTTGAATATGAAGGCTTGATCTTATTTTCAGCCACAAACTTAATCTTGCTTTCTAATTTTTCCCCTATAAGTGAACATTATGTTTTTGCTGGTTCTTTTAAGTTTTAATTCCACTTTGAAATATCCTCTAGTACAATCTGTTTTTCACTCTCAGAGTCAAGGCTCAGTCTTCTCATTAGAGGATAAAAGAAGCTAATTGATTCTCATGTGGTTAGTCACAAAATTAGGAGTCCCAGGACTGTTTTTATGGAATGCCAAAAATTAACATCTTCAGATAAAAAGAAGGGCAACTCTGTTGTCATCTATCTCTGCTACCAAACTATTTGCCTTGATGAAGACAACTTTTGAATTTATCCACAAGTTTGCAACAAAACCTGATCCTCAGAGCAGGATCTAATGTGGTCCGATTGTTTTATATAGAGTCTCTAGTTCTAGAATAGATGTCTTAAAAGACTTTTTTCCCAGCTTTTCCAGTGTTTTTTCCACATTTTGCAAGTAAGTCGTAAAGCTTTCCAATCCTTACTTGTATCTCAGCTAAACACTCCAACTTTCCATGTTTTCTTTGAAATAGAGTAAACTAGTTGATGAAACTTCTGTCTTCTCCATCATACATATCACTGCAGATATGTATAAGGATTGCAGAAAAAAATATATTTTGAGTTTCTTAGAGATACAGCAATCAGTAGCAAATACTATGTCTTCCTTAAAGTAAATAAAATATAAAATAAAAATTCTTTAGAGCAACTTCATTTTACATTCATTTGCCCTACCTTGCTTCTCTGAAGTTAAGGTGCGAACTGTAGACTGTCTGATAGTCTCCTAACTATCCAAAATGTAACTTTCATTCCTACTTTCACGCTTCCTCTTCATTTAGTACCCACATGTGGATTCAGTGGGTTCCCCAAAACTACTTTACAGTAAACTATTCATTCAGGAATCTTAAACCTAGGTCTCCCCTCTTTACCTTCTTGATGTACAGAGTTGTCATCTGTAGGCAACAGAATGACCAAATTTGTGAATAATGTCATAGTAATCAACTAGAAAAAACAATTCTTCCACGTTCCTAATAGGTACATTCATGCTTCTCTTCTCCTTTCCACTTGTACCTGATTGTGAGCTATTCAAATCCTAATCCAGAGCTGCCTACTCACCAACTCAATTTAATGAAAATAATGCAAAACACCTGCAAAAATGATGCACAAAAATTGTTCCTGTTTCTCCACTTTTTATTTGAATGTGCATTTGAATGAATGCATTCATATAAAGTGCTACTAATGCTGATTGTCCAATTATATGTGACAAACCTATTATCTTTTAAATGGCTTCATTGCTGGACATTCTTTGGATTCCTTCCCATTAGTTGTCAGTGCATGCCAGTTATTTGTCATAAATCAGATTTTTGCCTCATTTTAGGTGAACAAGGAAGTCTGCTTCAACAGATGAGAACAAAGTTTTCAAGGACATGCCAAAGAACTGTTTCTGATTTATAAAAGAAAGGAGGACTTTATGAAAATTAACTTTCAGATATACTTGATAATGTATAAGACCCAGTAGTTTTAATCCGTCAGCAATTTTTGACTGATACTTCAGAAGATTATTTTGACATTTTTTTGACATATTAACTCAGCATATTCTGATGTATTCTGAAAAAGTAACACTTTCATTTGGCTTTTTTAAAAAGCCTGAGCAAGAATAACAATAAAAAAGTAAACATGACTTTTTTTAGTTGCTGAATGGAAAATGTTATGTAAATTAAAACTTTCCATAGATATTTTTGAAATGTTTACACTTTTATCTTTGTGTTCTCAATAAATGAAAAGCTGCCGGTGTAGTTAAACATCAAGCACAGATGAACTCTAAATATTATCTATTTAAAAGTTTGAATGTAGGATCAATAGGTAAATTGCTCTTAAACCAGTAATTATATATACACCATGTCTTAAATATGGAAAAGCAAATAAAATCTGCTTGGCTTATTTTAGGTCATTATATTTCCAGAGATATTTCAGAAAATTCTTGGGCCAAACAGATTTTTTAAACTGATACTTTAAATACCACTAATTTTCATTCATCAGGATTATTTTCGTATTTTAATTCTCTATACCAGCCTAACCACGAAGATGCAGCTTGAAGTAATAAAAATTAGCTTCTACTTAAATTTAATATTAACATGCACAGAAGGTTTTATATGCCCAAATCAACATCTAGGCTTACCTGATCATTCTGTTGAATAAATGGTACTATGAATCAAGCTGCTAAAACTGCAGTGCTTGATTTGATTTTCTTCAAGTCTCAGCCTGGGTATTTCTGGTCTATACAAAAATTGCAATCTGTCCTGTAATAAAGAAAAAGCTAAGGAGTGAACATGGCATTGGCCTTTGGTTTTTTATCACACTGAGCACAAAATTAAGGTAGCATCAGAAACAGTAGAGGGGAAGGAAGAGAATAGATACCAGTATTCTGTAAGAAAAAGAAACATATTTTCTCCCCTTAGACCAAACACAACTGCTTTCTACACAGAGCCTATCTGTGTCAGGGTAGTTGTGTCAAGGCAAAAAAAGAGCAGGAATTAAACCCAGAAATTTAAATATGAAGGGAGCCTTGAACTTAAGATGGTGACACTACAGAAACAAAAAACTGACTGAGCAAAGATAACTCTAGTTCCAAACACAGGGCTACCTTTCTAAATCTCTGTTGAGTTGGTGGTAACGTTCAGGATCATGATGCCCAGGTGCAGGAGTGCAATTCAATGGCTGATGCTGGAGACTGCATGAAACATGATGTGAGAGGGGTTAGGCACAGAAGATTAAGCATGAGAATTGGGAATACTGTCTTAGAATTAGATCCCTACCAAGAGAATTTATAGTTAAAAAACAACCAAACAACAACAAAAAAACCACCAGAAAACCAAAACCAGCTAGTATCAACCATACAGCACACCATGAATGCAGAGGTACCCATGTAGGTTCCCAAGCATGTCTTGCTTCAAGAAAGGTGATGCCAAAACTAAAAAAAAGGTGTTTTTCAGCAAAGACAATTAGCTTGAAAGCAGCAACACAACCATGCATGCTGAATATTTTTAGTCATCTTCAACCTGGAGATCTCTGCCCAGCATTCTATTGTGAAAAGAGCCCATGAATACACAGCACACGGGTTCAACTTGGAGCCCATGGAGTCAGGGCTGGAGGTGGGGGGGTGGGAGGGTGGAAAAAGCAGTAACTAAAGCTAACATTGAACTGTTCTCACATCCACCTGATTATGTCTATCTTACAACTGCAGTGTAATTTAGACAGTTCAAAAGCCTGGGGCATATTTGCATGTGGAAGTGGATTATAGTGCCACTCCGAACATCTGCACTGTGGTGATGCAAAAGCTGTGCTCTTAGCATGTTCCTCCAACCTTTGTCCTTGGCTCTGCTCTCTCTTGGTGTGCTGGAGCCTAGAAGGAGTTCTCCAGGGAGCCTTCTGCAGCTGTCTCGCAGAGATCCTATGCCAAGGCAATTTTTTTCAACAGGAAGCAGGCTTTGGGAATACCTTATGCACCTTCAAGATTCTGCTTGGTAGAAAGATACTGGAACAGACTCGGGGATATTACTCAACCACTCTAATAGCACTGTTTCCCTTAAAACTATACTAAAGGGTAACATTTTAGCACTGACTTGGAAAGGTGATTGATATATATTGAACTGCCAATGCTATTTCCTCTGCAATTTTCCCTCTCAATGTCCGTTCCAGGCGTTGGCTCTTGCTATAGGTTGACACATTGGAAGAGGTTATAGTGTTGAGTATAGAGGCTGAGGGATAGCCTAGATGAATGACATCCTAGATGCAGTATACCTATATATAACTATTAAACTGATTACTGGAAAGTGGAAATTTTTTCTTTATTTCTACTGCAACAATGGTTATATACAGAGTAGTAACTGAGAAAGGACATAGTATAAATCACAGATTACTTGAACAGCTTCCCTAATATTTTTACTATTTTCTATGTTAAGACAAAATATGGTAGAATAAATCAATTACCATGAGGCTTAAAAGCTATAAATAAAATTATTAGACTAGAGTGCAAAGTAATGGCTGTGCTCATACCACACAATGGAGCATTATACAGAGACCCCTGAATAGGGACAACCAAGCTCATGTGACATTTCGTTACTTCATTAAAATATTAATGATCTTGCCTATTAGAATATCTTTACAGGTACGTCTTTTAGAAATAGACTATAACTCTTGGTTTTACAGAGAAAAGGTGAAGTGATTAGCTTGGCCTTTCCCTCTCCTTGCCAACTTTTATTCCTGTGTTTTATCTCTTGCAGTGCCCAAGACTATTCCCTAGTTTCTTGAGCTGCTATAGTTGCTAAATTGAAGAAAGCATACTTCGTTTGCACATACTTAGCTGGATATATGTTGTGTTATTTAGGAAGCAAAAAAAAAAAAAAAAAGCACAGGCACCTCTTTATAAAGGAAACAAACAAACAAAATAAAAATCAAAGTACTTCTTTCTAGAGTGACAGACACTGACTTACCCATTTTGAATTCCTATGAAAGAAGTATTGGAGATTGGACTTCAGCGTGTTTTGCCACAGTTATATACACCCCACCTCTTTTCACTGTGTTACTCAAAAACTTCTCTTCTGGTGTACTTTTACTGAAAACAGAATAAAATGTTTCCTCTGAATTCAACACTTCCCAAGTAAGTTTCTCCAGGGCCTTAAACCTCCTTCAGCAAATGAGGCACCTGCATACTTCCATCAAGCAGCAGTAGCCAGGCACAAAAGAAATGTCCATATCTCAGCAGAGCAGCAAGTTACCTGAATATCCCCCTATCCCTGAGGCCAAGAGTTTTCACTGATATCTGAGGCATTTGATACAAAATCCACTAATTAATCTGATTAAATAGTAATGATCATGTTCCCTTTTAATCTAATGCTTGTAAAAAACCCTGCCTTGTTCTGGTTTAATATTAGTATTAGTTTCAAGGAAAGATGGCTTACCAACTTTTCATGATCTACAAATGATACACTTGTGAGGGATTCCTCCACATAATCCACACACAAGGGCTAAGAGTAACAGAAGCATTGCAGTCTATATACTTTTGAAAGTAGTTTTCCATATTTTTCATACTGATAATCTAAGCCAAATATCACATGGCTTTTATGACTGATTGATTTTTTTTTTCCCTCTGTGCCACCATTGCAGGTATTCCTCAGGAAAGCAGAAGCAAAATTCTGCTATGCAGTTCATCTTGCACCTGTCCCCATTCTATAACATTTCCTTCCAACAGAGGAAACATTATGAGTGCATGGTTTTAGCTTTGAGTCCAGGACGAAATGTTATGATGCAGCTTTTCTGGAAATCTATTCAGGGCAGACAAGCTGGGCTAAAAAATGTTAGGAAATAAGTTTTTCCTGTCTGAAGAAAATGAACCAAACAGTGTCCTCCCAAATATTACATCTGGAGGCTGAAACTAGAAGTATTGTTGAATGGGATGCACTGTGAGTAGCAATATTTAGGCCTTCAGTTTATTTTTGGATATTCGTCACTGATAGCAATAGACTGAGAGCTCAAACTCAATGCTGCAGCTTGCCAAGTAGGAGTCTGCAATGCCACTAGGCTGTGATGGTTTTTGCATTACTCTTGAAAGCACTGCTGGGAGAGACACTGCACTGCTGGTTAGCAGTGTGATTTCTGGAAATACTGGTTCAGAAATGGAGCAAGTTGCAAAGCACTTCCAAGCATGCCAGCGCTATAAAGTATTTGATTTCCCTGCCTCTTCAGATCCTCCATTCTCACCTGAAATCCTATTTCAACTCTAATAACAGGAGCGTACCCGCTTCGTGTGGGTACCCGAATTACCCTTGTCGTCCCTTCCTGGTTGTCCCTTCCAACCCCATGTCATTCTGTGATTAATTTCCAGCTGCTGTTAGCACATGCTTTCTGTGCAACAATCCCAGATGCCAACACAATCTGGGGGCAGGGGAATAACACCACTTCTACCCTTGCCCAGGTCTCTTCCCTTTTCCCCATCTTCCTCTCTACAAAGAAAGAAATAGCCACCCATTTCCAGGGAAGATGGCCCTTGTACCTTTTGCCGAAAGCACTAAAAATAAAAATGCTTTGACCACAGCAAAGAGGGAAGAGTGCAGGGGCCCGTGTTGTGCTCATGCCCCATGGAGTGCTGTGGCTACCCAAATTTCTCCCTGAACTATCTTAACTCCTCTTACTCAGAACTTGCACTGGAATATCTCTGATTAGCACAATGCTCTGATCACAGTCTAGGGAGAATAAAGGTTCATTCCCTTATTTTGGCGTAAGCCTCCAGCTGGCAGAGTTTCTCATCAGCTTATCCAGATACGAAACCTGTTGCTTATCTCCAGCATCCTGAGCTGCTGCTTGTGAGTTTATTCTGCCTGTACCCTCTGACAGAGCAGCCTCTTTAAGTTCTGTGGAGACGCTCTGCAACCTCAGAGCTGGGCAGGGGTTTCCGACCTTGCTGGGCAGTTCCAATTTTTGCTGGAAGGGCCTGGGAAAGCTGTGGGGTGGCAGTGCTGCTGGCACCAGTGCCTCCCACCCCAACCAGATGCTGGATGCAAGGCAGCAGCCTCCACACAGGAGAGCAGCTTCCAACTCCACAATGGTCAGCACAAGGCAGCATGTCATTTCAGGACACCAGATGCTGATTTTTTAATACTTATTTTCTGACCGTCACTCTCATCTACTGGTTGTTGTTTTTTAGTCCTCCATCTGTTTTGACCACATAATGATGCTATTTACACAGATTTAAAACCAAGGTCAAGTTCTGCTGTAACTCGTACCAAAATCCCTGAAGATTCAGGCTTTACCCTGTTGTAGAAGACACGCCGGTGCGGGCAGTGGCGTCGGCTTTCCAAGAACAGAAAAAATCTTCAAAAGCCCTAGGAACATCCCATGTAAAAGTCAGGTAAAGAGTTGTTGGTTTGGGGCTTCTTTTATGACATACCATAAAAGAAAATAGCATCAGTGAGAGATGCTGCAATTTTATATGATGGAGCAAAGAGCAATTTATTACTTTGTGAAATATAACATTGCCTTTTATCTGACAGTGTGTTCATTGCATCAATAGTAGGTCATTTTATAGAGCATTTTATGGTGACTGCAGAGACCTTGCTGCTTAAGGCAGACACAATTCCTGCCCTGTTGTTGCCTTTCCAGTTTCTCCAACCTTTTTATGGAGGAAGGTAAAGGTATAGTGAAGAGTACCGAACAGTAGAAACACCATTTCTGCCCGTTCTGTCAATTCAAGCCATGTCATTTTCAAAATCTCAGTATTTCCATTGTGCTAAAACAGCTTTTTTTCTCTTTTTTTCCTGTTAGAGTTTTACCTTCATAAATTCAGTGATATGTTTTTAATCACTGTAATGAATTTTTGTGTTTTCCACCCATGCAGTTCTGAATGGCTGCAATGCATAAAAGCTTCAAACCATAGCTTGTGTAAAAATTATTCTGCACCTTAGTTTCCAAGGAATTTGGGATTTCTTCTCCAACAGCTATTGGGGGAGGGAATGCACTGAGGGAGGGAGGCACTGAGAATGAGAAAAATGTATCTCTTCCAGGAAACATTCAGCATTTCAGATCAACACAGGACTCTAAAGAAATTCTGCAGATACTGGCACCAAAGCAGAAGTGTGGGGGAAAGCCACAGTAAAGAAATAATTCCTCCCAGCCTCTGCAACATATCCTTGTGTGAAGCAGCACTTAAGTGTGGTGACAAAGAAGATGTAAAGAACCAGGGCAGAGACGAAAATAAGACAATTTTTTATGGTAGAAGACAAGTATAATAATGTTTTGCCGACTGAAGCTAGGGTTCAAACTACCAGCGTTTCTCCTTTGTGGATTGTATCTACTGTCATGGGAAGAAATAGGGGAGGGAGTGGAAGCAGGGTTGTAAATGACCTGGCTTGAAGGCCACTGCAGTAAACAGAAAGATGAAGTGCCACTGCCTCAGCAGGTGTCTACTCAAAATAGGATATGAAAATCCTCATTGCTTTGGATTAGACCCATGATGTTTAACCTGAAACGGTAAGCACAACTTGAAACAACCTCATCCAAACAATCACAAGGTCCTAGATATGTTATAAATTGTAGAGAAAATAGAAATGATACAAAAAAATGGAGTGTTAGCTTCAATCATTTCTTCATTTTAGCTTGACTTGAGGGAACTGCATATAGTCCAAAACCAAATCTAAATCTTGCATTTATTTTCTACTCCAGACTTAATATTCTTTCTTAAAAAACATGACATAGTAAATTTATTTTAATCACTAACCTTATGTGCAATAGAAGGGTATACATTCATTAATAAAGCCCATCACAATTATATCCCCATTTAAAAATTTTAATCAGGGGATAAAGCTTAGAACAGGTGTTACAGCTGGAAATCTTAGAGCTCCTGGTTATACTGAGATCATGTCCTGGAGTAAAGGTACATGGTGCACATTCCTTGTGGTAAGCTCAGTACTGTGAAAGGCTGCCAGCCCATTTTGGAAATGGTCTGGCAAATCCATTCTTCTCTTCTGGATTTAGAACAATTTACTCTACTTTTCCTTGTTTTTTTTTTTTTCAATCACTGCTCTGCGTTGTATGAATGCCAGATATGAATGTTGTCTGAAAGGTTAATCTAAATTTACTTGATCCATGTTTTTCTTAAAGTGCCTTCCTTTCCATCTGTTTTGGACAGCTAGCAGACATGAGCAAGCAAATACTTCTGCTTGTGGAAAAGTTACTTTAATGGCTACTTATAACCTACAGTCTCCAATACAGTGAGTCAAGTATTCAAGACCTGGTAGCACAATATAACCAATCTGGTGTGTGCTGTTCTGGGATGAACTTTCCTCATTTTCCCCTGTCTGTTCTGTCTCCTGTATCAAAGAAGTAATTAAGATGGATGGATACTGACTGAATACAGTGCATAGCGAATACCTTCTGCATTTAGGAATTGAGTCCCATTGGATTTTTGTCTTTTCTGTTACGAAATCTTTATAAACACAAGTAGAGCATCAAAAGAAAGAAGAAAGACTCTCACAAACCACTCCCAAAACTCAAGGCCTGACATTAAGACTCCCTGCTGGGTAATAGGAAGCATCATTTCAAATTCCCATATTGGGGGGAGAATTTATGAATAGCTTCATAAGATAGTCTCAGGATGAGAGAAAAACCTTTTAGTTATTTAAACCAGATTAAATTAAAAAAATTTGCTCAACTGTAGCTGCATACTTCATGCCAGTTTTTCTTACCCACATGGTCTAGGAAGGAGAAAATAAATACCAGTCATTATTCATCATATGCCTTGGATAGTTTAGTACTTGTTTACTTGTAACTTCAGAGCTGATCAGGATGCACATTTGCTCTGACAGGTGTGCTGCTTGCTCCTTTTGTCAGCAGAGCTACTCGAAATATCTTTTTTATTTTACCACCTGTGCAAACCTTACCACAGATGTAAAACAAAAATTATGCAAGAACATTTTTATTGCTTTATTACATCCACTGAGCCAAAAGGCTGTTCTTGGTGTGAAACAGGGGCAAATTCAAAAAGAGAAACCCCCTTGGAGTTCAGAAGTGTGAATAAGAAGAATAGAAGGGAACCAATATTTAAGACCAGGGCCCAGATCTGCAGGGGCACACTGTATTTCACATTTGAGTAATTGCTGAAAGCAGGAAAACACGGGCTGAGTTAATATCTACAGGACAAATTAATTGCCTTTTGAACTCCATAAAAAAACCTTAGCTTGACTTGCACCCATTTACTTGCCTAATTTTGGAATATTGGGTCAGATCCAGCTGAGATCTTGGCACATCACATCATGCTGCCGGGATGTAATAAATAATGAGGATGCAAGTCCTGAGGAAAAACATTTGTACCATGCTCTGTATATGCAGAAAAGCAGAACTGGGGGCCAAGCTAAAGGAAAAAATACATTTCTCTCTTGCTTCCAAACTCATGTTTCCTTCTACTACCATTACTAATGGCTCAAACTTTCAACTTCAGATGAGTCTGCTGTTCTATGAAACCTTTCTGTCAGCTTTTTCCTGTTCTCTAAGTATTGAAGTTTTCTTTCTACATTTGCTCAGATTTGCTTCAAACAATGCCATGGGGGAAAGAGATGTTCAAAGCAAAGCTCAAGAAATATGAGACTATTTTATAAGAAGGGCTGGCTTTCAAAGGACAGCATGGATTAAAATACATGGAAAGATCCTGAGCAGAACATGATCCCAGTACGAGTGCAAGAAGTGGGATCATTTGACATTGGTAACCTGTGACTTTGCAAGTTCTAAGCATAAATCAGGCCATTAAACAGTGCCTTAAAATGGACAAAGGTGAAAGATTGCTGTGAGTAATACAGCATTAGAGAGTATAGGATTAAAAAAAATAATAATTTTCCAGACCAAAAAAGGAATAGCATGAAAAGTGGTGTGTTGTAGACAGTTGGCCATAAAGCTCTCAGAAGTAGTTGCATACAGCAAATAGGAATGTAGAGACAGTCAACAAGGACATATTCTTCCTTGTGGAGTAGACAGCTCTAGCTAGCCACATACCTTTTAATACTGAACACTTCAATGAGCTCAAAAAAACTACCCTCACTATGAAACAAGCTAGATGGGCCTCTGGAAACCAGGGTGGCAAATTTAACAAGTTAGGAAATAGGTTTAGGAACTTTACAACACAAACCTGCTGGTAGATTCTTAAAAATAAGGTGTAAAGTCTCCTCAATGACTTGCAGCATTGGTCTTGATAACACAAAGCATTGCACTCATAAAGATACATGAATCTTTAAAGACATGGCTCAGAAGTGTTTCCAAACCATGCAGCTAACTAACCTCCTTTAATTTTAGGGCAAATAGACATTTACTATTAGTAGATTCCTTTATGGGATTTTGATTGTCTCCACAGCCCATAGCAATATTATTTCCTTCCAAACCAAAAAAATTCCATTTCCATTTCCCTCAAGGCCCTTGGTTCCTTTCTAGAGGAAACATCTTTCTTTCTTTTGGCTTCCCTGTGGATATTTATTTATTATTTTAGGGCAGAGATTTTTTTTTGGAGGCATTGGAGATGGAAAGGACTTACTTAATCATTTAGGACTGACTTAGTCACGGACATGGCCTTGCAGTCCAGCCCATTATCAAGTGACCTTGGCTGTTGCTATATTTCCCCATGTTGCTGTCTCCTGGCACTCATAATAGGGAGGTTCCCCCAGGATTTACAATGGAGTCAGTCTCTTTTCTCATATATTTCCTTCTGTCCTTTGACATTGGCTGTTTGTCTCTTACTCTCTTCTGCATGGTTTCTTCTTTTAAAAAAATGTTATGTTACATGTTCAACTTCACTTCTACTTTTCCTGATAGATGTGTTAGCAGACCCTGTGGACAGACCACTGTTTGGGAAGTAACGCCAAGTGGCACCCACTGGTGTTACAGTTTTCGTGTAGCCAGCAGAGCCTGTGCACTTTCCCTCTGTGGACAGACCACTGTTTGGGAAGTAATGCCAAGTGGCACCCACTAGTGTTACAGTTTTCGTGTAGCCAGCAGAGCCTCTATTATGCACTGAGTATACCTACGTCTTACAGGGAGCCGGGAAGACTGGGGCCTTCGGTATTGTATACGTAGAGTTTCTCTGTATATAAACAGGTAAATTCAGAGGGAATTGTTCTAAGATCTCAATGTTTTTTCTCTTCATTTCCCTTTAAGGAATGCAAAATGCCACCAAGTCCTTAAAATTTGGGTATTACAGTCTTACAACTATATAACGGTCTGGAATCAGTGGTATGGAAAAAGGCTTATTAACAGACAGTTTGCAAGAGGAGCAAGATCCTGCTGACTGGTGTATTTTTTCCAAAATGCAGGCTACCACTGGAGTATATAACATTTTTTCCAAAATGCAGGCTACCACTGGAGCTTGGCACTGACTGAAATGATAGCAGTGATATGCTAGTGTTAAAAAAGCATTATAATGTACCAGTGAGCAGCAATACAAAAGGTGTCTCTCACCAATGACATTTAAAGACTTAAGAAGTTTTAAAGACAACTCCTTACCGTGTACAGCACGAGGGCCTTTCAGTCTGTCTCTTTTGCCTCTTGTTTGCATATTTTGGCAAATCCCAAGGCCTGTTTTGACAGATCTGAAAAAAACAGTCAAAAATTCATCAATTCAGAATTGAAATCACAGTGATCAGTAACCTATTGCTCCAGTCAAGCAAACTGTTTGCCTTTTATTATCTATTGTTTTAGAAAAAGGCTCCAGCATTTTAAAGTGCAATTTGATTTTAGCATGGCAGGCTTTGATGATTATAAAACATATTTCAGATACTGAATAAATGGTCTATGCTAATAGCTTAATCGATTAGCTGACTTTCTCTTCAATGCTCTACCCTTTTAACTAATTCCTAGTTTTTAACACATTTGTCAATACAAACTTCCTTATTCCTTGAGCAGAAACTGAAAATGGTATCCAGACTAAAGACAGCAGTTCCCACCTTTCTAGTAACTCTACACAGGATATAATTTGGATTTCAGATTGAAGTGAGGGCAAGATAACAGAAAAGTTTTGTGATTATAAATTAATCCTTTTCCGTTAGGTTTTCAAGTGTTGTATGTGTTCAATTTGTTCTTCCTTTTGCACGTATGTTTTAAAAACAATTAATCCTTTTCCATTAGGTTTTCAAGTGTTGTATGTGTTCTTCCTTTTGCACGTATGTTTTAAAAATCCCTGCCATATTTTCCTTCCAAATGACATAATTACTTCAGGATGTCTTTACTTCTCTCGTTATTTTTGCTGGAAACAGTGAAAATATACTTAAACAGCTCCTTGGCAGCCATATATATATCATACTGACCCAATTTATAGCATCTGCCTTGCAACAGTGTGTACCATCATGTGCCAAACATTCTGTAACTGCAAAATAATAAGAAAATAATAGTGAAGTGTTCCTACCCTTTCATGCTCTCTATTCTGTATCCCACATGTCCCACAGAGCCTACATAATGAAATGTTTTGTTTGATAGGTTGTTGAGTCAGCATGGAGAAACAGAGTCAAACCCATGCTGGAAGTATTCATTGAGCAATGCTCATGGCTCCCCAGGCCAAAGTTTCTGCATCAGCTGTTAAGCATACAGTGCTGTATCTGTTATTAAAGAAAGCTGTTGAAGAGTAGTGATTAACTAAAAAAGTTTAATGGCAGAACAGAATATCCTTCTGCAGACATGAAAAACAAAACAGCAATAGGAATCTAAATGTATAAAATGGTACTTAAATTCTTTGAATTATATTTTGGTTTGAGATATGTATATGTTGCTTTCCTCTGATTTTTAGCACACTGCAATTAAAACTGGGTGGGTTTTTTGACTTCTAAACCTGTATTTGTGAACAGCAAGGGTCCAATTCAATTTGGTATACTCAGATTATTCTGTAGATGGCACTTACATGGCCTTCTAAAGCCTTACTGTGTATTTTGGAACATTAAAATGATAAATAGGCGGAGTAATCACTGAACTTTAAAATTACCTTTTTCTCTTCTTCTTAGCTCCAACTCTGGAAGGTTATTGTAAAATTAATTACTACGTTTCGTTCTGACAGCTGTAGATAGAGTATTTCCTTTTCTTTCTCCTCTGATGCTCTTATACCTTCCCAGAGGGAGGTTGACAACATTTTAGTCTGCAATCTGCAGCAATAGTATTGAAGAACAACACTCTACTGATGTCTGAAAGCTGACTCCTTCATCTTCTCAGCTGTTAGATTTGTTTGTGCCTTTTTTTTTTTTTCTAGTATAGCTTCCTCCTCAATGAGTTTCTGTGATTTTTCCAGTACAAAATGTATTAGCCAGATTCTCAAGATTTTCTTCATTTCCCTAGATATTCTGCAACATGGCTATTTTTGCTGGGACGTGTTAAAAATAATGTTCTATACGGCCTCAAACAGGAAAGATCTAGTTGAAGCCTCAAATTAAGTCTTTGGAGGATATTGCTTGTCCTTATTTTGAATCATACTCTCATTCCGTAATTTATGAGAACCAGCTCTCCAGAAGAAATAGTGAGATGTAAAAACTGTAATAGACAGGAAAAATTCAATAGCAGAAAAAGTCTTTTCAAATGGGCAATCTATGGGGTAGGCGAGCCTAATGATTCCTTAGCCTTCTTATTCAATATATATCTATTTTTCGGAGAGAGATGTCTTCTGGCTCTGAAGCCAGTCCAAGGCTGCCCCTTTTCATAATGATGGTGAGCGCCATCACTTGTGGGCTGTAGAAGCATGGATAGCCAACCTTGCTCTTTGCTCCCCCAGATCTTGCATTCCTTCTTGAAGTGGTGTCTCTGTGAAACAAGAGAGATAAAAGAGCTTTACCCTCTCTGACTTATGAGGGTGTTCAACTGGTGTCACCTTCATCCTGCATCTGATTCCTTGGGCACCGTGCTAAAGGCACATTGCTCCCTCACCAACTCTGACCAAGTTGTTCATACCAGAAGGAATGGATTCAGGCATAGTGCTCAATTTCCCAGATGGCTTCTGTCTGCTTGCCATTTGCGTATGCCTTAAATAAATTATGTTTTCTTTTCAAGCGGTCCTATATACACCATAACTCATACAAACTTATAACTGCTAGACCTACAGTTTCAAATGGGTATATCAGATTCCGTACTATTTTATCTAATAGAAAATGTTTTGCCATCCAAACTGTATGAAAGTTTAGCAACTTAAACAGTCAAATATGACATAAAATGCTTGTATAATCTTAACAGTTTTGGTATCCTGAGTTAGCTGAGTCATAACAGGTGTGGAGAGGTCAGGCTAGTAGGGCCATTAAATCAAAGTTAAATCATCGGGTTTCCCTGAATACGCAGAAAACAACATAACATTTAAAGTCATGGACCTAGGCCTAAATAAATGTACTTTTCTTTTTCTGCATGAGTTGGATCTGCAGCTGACTAGCTTGCCACAGAAGCCAAGATAGGGTGGGAGAAGCTGGCGTTTTGTAGCTCTCCCACCCACACTGCATCTCATCTCTGCCCTAAAACTGTCCTGTCAGAATAGTCTGGCACCTCACACAATCAGAAATAGTAAAGTGAAGAAGGATATATATAATTCATTTTATTTTCAGTGTATTTTTTCCCCATTCTTCTTACTTTGTTTCTATACAGAGCTGTGACTTAGAAGTCCTGGCACTGCATCAGATTGACTGCTTTCATGGCTGTTGCTTTGTGTCTCCTCAGTCTTTGGAGCAATGTAAGTAGATCAGTCAGGAATAAGCGAAAGGAAGTAAATAATAACACTTTTCCACACACAAATACCTGGTCATGTCCATTCAAAGATGCACCATCTGACAACTACTGGGGAAATGGGTTTGTCATTATGTGACAATCAGAACAGGGAAACTAATTTCTGCAGTGCTAAGGACCTGAAGAATTTTGAAACCAGGTTTAATCCATTAAAGCAATTAAGCATTTGAAGCTGTAACAGATGACTGAAACCACCCCTTAAAATCATGGCTTTAAAATCACTGCTTACTAAGTGGAACATTGTATAACTGCTTGGTGAGGATGGATAAAATATGCAGAATGTGTAACATGCATTCTCAAAAATAAAGAGTTAAAAAAACCCACTTTCAGTCAAGTAGAAAAATATTGATTTAGTACTTAATTTGAGAAACTTTCTAATTAGTTAACCCATGGAAATGCTCTGCATTGAGACTAGAGAAATAATATAACACTTCTGAAAATGAACGGAACAAACAAATTGACATGAATATATCCTACAGTATACAGTATTATAAAAAAACTAGCAAAAACTGCTAGAAACATTGAATCATATTCTGCTATAGTTTTGCTTTTGAAGTAGTGAGCACACTTAGCTATTAGTGCCTTTACCTTTAAAGCTGCAGACTCACTGGTCTCATATTACTTCTGCTGTATATCTGTGAGGTTTAAGAGACTGTAAGAAATCCTTGGCTAACATATATCTTTTCATCTATGGTGCATTTCAGTTGCATTTAGAGTTGGTATCAGTCATCAAGGATTTAGACACTGTACAAACAAAAAGCACATTTTTGGATGTATTTCTGTGAATACCTCACTGAGCTGTGAGTTTGTTTACAGAGTTGCTCAGCAGCTTCACTTTCCGTTGACTTCAGTTGCTGGCTCTTTGGGTCCTTAGTTTACAATGGGAGGAGTGGTGGAAAAGAGAGTGTGTACATTATTTCAAGAGCTATACTGCTAGATTTTTGTAATATTTAGATC
This sequence comes from Calidris pugnax, assembly GCF_001431845.1. NCBI lineage: Eukaryota > Metazoa > Chordata > Aves > Charadriiformes > Scolopacidae > Calidris > Calidris pugnax. The sequence continues at coordinate 20,697,147 of NW_015090990.1, forward strand.
CATTCAGAACAGGTGCTTCAGCTAATTTAGAAACATTTCACTTAAAAAGACTACTATATTTGCTTAGTGAAAGCAAAGAAAATTATAAGTCTATTAGGATTTTCAAAGCAGCTGAGCCAGTTCTGTGTCCAGCATCCACTGAAATTTATTGGGTTTTGGCTGTCTAATGCCCTTAAATTTTACTGAAAATACCAGCTTTGTGTGTAGCTATGGAAAAACTGAAGTCATTGCTATTAGCCATGCCATCATCTTAACACACAATTAAAATAAAAAAGGCATGCCAAATGCCATAAAATTGCTCAGAAAAGGGGGTATCTCTGCATGCAGGGAGCTTACATGGTTGGGAGTAAGGTAAGAAGAAAAACAGTCAGGTCCTAAGGAAGATGAGAGTATTTTAGCATCATCTGAACCATTTTGCACCAGAATGAAATACAGAAAATTCTGAAAAGTTTGATTTTGAGGAATTAGCCTGTAATAGGACCTATTTTGTAATGATCATCTCTATGAATTTTTGCAACATTACAATTAATTATCATCAGCCACACTGGTACTTTATGACTAAAATCTTTATGACTAAAATCTAATCCCAAAATCCTTAGGGTTGGAAACTACATATTAGAATTGAGCCTTAGAAAGTGATGTGTCTTTACAGCAGAAATTCTGCACTTGTGCTTTCCATCATATACTTAGAGATTTGCAAAAGAAAGGAAGCCTCCTACTTCCCAGACTCATGCTGAATCATCTAGAATCTAAACAAACCTGAAAATTACTCTTAATTTGATACTTTAAACCAAGGCATAGCGGTTTATAGGTTAAGGGTTTTCCTGGGTACATAAGCACAGGGAGACAATCACCTAACCCTGCCATAAAAGACTTATAGAACCCATTACAAACATCTGTCAGGGTAGTTTGGATGAACTGTTGCTCTCTGAAGTACCTGGAGTCCATTCAATCCAGAACATTAATGATTTGGAGTCAATACTTCAGTTAACAGACTTTAAGAAAGAGCTGGCATTAAAGAAACCTCTACCTCCTGACAGGTCTTATACTGATTAGAATGGCGCAGTATCTGTGCTACACTACTCTTAGATACCTAAATGCCTCATGGTCTCTTGATAAAGGCCATTTGGGAATACCATGGTTTTTTTCCAAAAGGAATGTAATCTGCAGGAAAAATAAAGAGCTCAGAGATAACTACTGTGGGTCTGATAATTCCTGACATTTTTCAGATAATTTTTAGGATGATTTCTAGACTGTGAAGGACTGCCTTGGGCATGTTCTTATGGGAACTCATAGTCTGTTTATTGGTGCTAATTTAACTCATGAAACAAGATAACTCTGTTTATTGTGAGAAGGGATTATGATGAGAACTCTTCTGCTGCTGCTTTTAGAAACTATATTGTTTCTTTCTATTCCAGGAATAGGAAGAGGGTATACATCCAATCTTCTTTCTCAAAATTGCTTCCTGAGCCCACAATTCTTCTCATATGGAAGCAAGAGAATACTCCATCACCCATCTGGCACACTAACTCTAACACATCTGCATAGAGAAACACAGTACCCACACACAGAATTCAGAAAAAAAGAAAAAAAAAAAAAAGTTTTTCTTCCAGGTTAACACTACACAGTGTGAACCTGCCCCCAACACTGTGTGTTAATAGATAGTATCTACTCCTATAACATGATTTAACTCTGTAACTGTAATACTACAAGTCATAAATAATTATTTAATACCACAGAATTTTCCCCATGATTCTGCCGCTGCCCCCGTGAAGACTAGTTATGTTTAGGCAAAAAATATAATCACTGCTTTGTGAAGGGAAAACCATATATCCAAACCAGCAATATTTCTAGTGAAAACAGTACGCGCTTTCTTCTAGATTCACTGAAGAAATTACAGAAATTTGTTATGGGCATGAAACATCAACTTTCGCTAGCCCAGCCTGATACAAATATGCTTGGCCCTCTCTGTACCACTCCTAAATATCCATTTTCACTAGGACAATGTTAGCCCATTGCCTAACATTAGCTCCCATAGTCCCTTTTACTCCAGTTAAGACAGACTCTAAATATCTGAGACCAGTGTGAATCACAGAAACTCCGTCCTGCATGAAATCCCCCATGCTAGCTGCCTAGAGTGCAACATGGATACATAACCCCTTCTAGGCTACATGCCAGCACTACCACTAGCCTTGAGCTTAAGATCTCTGGTTCGCCAGAAATGACCGGAAAGAAAAGCCAAGGAGCTATGACTTAGCCTGCATTTGGGACATCTTTTTACACCCGTTCCTAACCTCGTAGCATCAGCCCCTACACTTGTGTCGACCCACAACAATTACTACTTTAAACTCATTAGCTACGACACAATGTTGCTAATTCAAAACTTAATTCGTAGTTCCCTTGTCAAGTGAAATTCTGACCCATAGTTATTATCCTGTATTTATCCATAATACAAGCAGTTACTTTGTCTGTCATGAGACCCAGTTTCAGCACTGGCTCAAATCCACATCCAGTGGCTCTCTGAGTCTTTCGCAATGCTAGTTAGGTCATTGCTCTCTGGAGTCTTTAACCATTGCATTAAACATCAGCTAGAGAGACTGGATCCAGTCAAGAGGTCCTTGTCTGATTTATCTATGTGAAAAGCTTCTCTCTTGCACAGAGTCATAGTTCTGCAGCACTCGACATGTCTGAATCCTAATTTCAACCCAGCAATAAAGTGATTTTCCTCTAATCTGAAATTCTCGGCAACTAAAAGAACCTAATTAGGGTGTTTCTGTTGGCACTAGTTCTTTTTCTGTGAGGGTGAAACATATTTCAATTGTATGTAGTTCAAGCTCCTTAAACACCGCCAGCTAAAACACAATTTTGAACCTAACTGAGCATCCTCTCTGGGAAATTGAACTAATTTTAGGTCCAACACTTTGACACTGTTAAAACTAGGCAAGCAGCTTCATATGGAGGTGCTTATTGCCTCTTGAGAGCATTAAACTTAACCCTAACACTAATCTTAGATTTAACCTTCATCAGAGTCCAGCAACTGCTACCTCTACAGACAGAACAAACTCATTGGGTCCTGAACGACTGTTATAATCCTGTTCTGGAAAAAAAAAAAATCTAGCTTTGAGGCCTCTGTCAGTCCAAGCACTGACCCTGATTTGATCACTAGACCTAACCTGAAGCTTTTTTTTTTTAAACAAGTCCTCTACAGGACATAATCTAGAACCAGCCCTACAATTGTTTATTGTAGGTGCCTATAAACCTTAGTTTATAATCCCCTGTCATCTGAATCCAAAACAGCAGCAAAATCTCACCCTGGTGAGATTATCACACCAACTTGTGCTAAACATCTTTAATCTTGCCACCTCATTAAAGCAGCAGAATAAATTTACCCAAATCAAAAGAATTACTTGTTTTGAAGAATCTGCCTTTCAGACTCAAAATCATAAACAACCTAAGTAGAGGAAGCAAAAAAGAAATTGCATTTATCTTACTAGTACCCCTCACCCCAGCAAGTTTCCACCTCTGACTGAAAGACAGGGGTTGTCCAGCTGGAATAAAGCTCTGCCTCTGCATCTCAGCCTGCTGAGACTTCCCCATTAGTCAGCTGACAACACGCTCATTGCTGCTGCTGGCTAAGCCAGCACTGGGAATTGCTCAGATTTGCCTTTGAGCCTTAGGCAGTACAGCCTTACAAAGAATGAACAATATCAGTCAGTCAGGGTCAAATAGGTAATTACCTGGCAGCTTTACTTGCTGTGGTGACTTTCTGACTTCAGGTGATTACTCACTGGAATTTTTTCTCCCTCTCCTGGCAATTCAGCTAGTGCCAACTGTTTGGCACCAGCTGAGACACACGTGGCTGTATTCTTTTTTTTTTTAATATAAAAACAACTTCTTCATTCTTTATACAAAGTAAAAATCCAAGTTAAAAAAGGTCAAATGAATCATTAAACAGGAGAACCACAAAATATAATTATTATTGCTAAAAGTACATATCCTAGCATACGCAGTGCATTTTGCATGTTTAACAGGAAGCTTTTAGGCGGAAGATCTTCCAGACAACTGCACTCACTAGAGTAGAGTCAACTTCAGGCAAGTATACAAGTACTTTGAAGCGTAAGATCACCAGAGTTCAGGAAAGGAAAAATAATTTAAATAGCAACGGTCAAGCCAAGTCCATTTTAAACATGATGACTGGGGGAAGAAAAGCGGTATAGATTGGCTATTTGCCAAGGAGGGATAATGCAAGGTCTGGCAGACACTACAACTGCGTTTAGGTGTTCTTAACTACTGCCCAGATCCCCATTACCCTAAGGATCCACTTGGACATCTCAAGGTACAGATACATTTTGCTCTTTCTCTATTAGCACTTTAGGAACATTTCTGGTTAGTGATTACCTCCTGGGTAGTTGCATTGTCGTGAGAAACCCCAGGACTGACGTCATTACATGTTTCAGGGATGCTAGAACAGAAATGTCTAGACAGGAAAAGTATCAGCACCCTATTTGATCAATACGTGGGACCTATGACCTTTTCATAGGTGGAATTGTTGCTCTCTGCAGCTGTTTTTTTGAGGTGTTTCATGGTTTCACTTGTGGTAAGGTAAGAGCTGGGTATTCGTGCCATATTTCCTTTGCTGTAGTTTCTTTTCTTTCATTTGTAACAACTCCAGCCACTGATTCAAAAAATAATAATCATTGTACAGAGATAGTGTTACACACACCAGGTTTGGACTGTTCTAATAAAACATGGTGAAATGGTTTATTACGATAGCAATGCTAAGTTTACTTTGACCTAGTATCATTACTGAAAAGTACATAAGGACAAATTTCAATACTATTTATAACCATCCAGCAGAAAGATGGTAGGGAGCATAAACCTGAAAGTCAAGAACGACTTAGGTCATTACAGACAGCCAGTTCATTCAATGTGGAGTGTAATTTTTTAATCTTAGTAGTGGAAACACTTCCTATTGAGATTGAGGTCACATTTTAGCTTGCATTAGGCAATAGACATGTGAGTAGCTCTTATTAAATAAATTCCATTTGGAAAACTGCCGTCATAAAGCTCAGTTACCTCAGTTTCTCCTTTCTGTTGAAAACAAAACTTAAAGGATAGGACAATCCCTACAGGGTGCCTATTAAGCCAAATCCCAAGCAATGGCTTCTGTCATGCAATAGTCAGTTCACAATAATTGTTGCAACAGACCCCTTAGAAAAAGGAAAGATCATCTCTCTATTGCGCTGGAGCAAGCTACGTACCATGAATGCCACAGTCCAGTTTTAAGAGGCAACAGATATGCTAGGTCATGTTGCCTGCCCCAGGACACATTCATAATGTTGCTCCTTTTCAGAACTCACAGAGACACTTCTGACTTATTCCAACATGCTATTAATCACCATTCTATTAGTGAAGACCTCAAAAGAGATTTTACATATAATTAATTCTTTTAAGAGAGATTATACAAGAGCACTTATAAACTAAATAGACAACAACAAAAAGTGTGAGTCTGAGGGAAGAGGTAACATGGAAGATAGTAGAACAAATTACTTAAAAAATACTAGAACAGATGAACAAATTGTTTGAAATTTCTTTCATTACTTTTACTTCTGGGAAAGGAAAACTGGATAAAGAGCTCTGTGAGTCAGAGCAGAGATAACAGGCCCACATTAGAAGGAAAATGGGGAAGGAGTTATGGAAGAGCAATAAGGAAAGGAGGAAATCGTTCTCCTGGGAGAAGAAAGTAGTTGCAATTAACAGAAGTCATGAAAGATATGAAGGTGAGAAAACAGTGAAAGGCATAAATCAGAGATCCTGATATATCATAAAAATAAGACATGGCAATTTGGCAGAAAGAGGTCCAAAGTCAAAAAAATACAGATTGAATACCACTTTGCTGAGAAGACCCCAAAAGACCTTTATGCTGTTAATACTGCTATTGGCCCCAGAGTTTCTCATTCCTGCTCGCATCAAGAGAAGTAGTGGGAGGAAAAGACATCTGACTGGCCCTTGGTTTGGAAGCTAGCCAGAAGCACTGCAGATCTTGCAGATCATGCAGATCCTGGGCATGTTTATATTGGAGAAGAGGAGGCTGAGGGGAGACCTCATTGCCCTCTACAACTACCTGAAAGGAGGCTGTAGAGAGGTGGGCATTGGCCTCTTCTCCCAAGGGAATAACGACAGGACCAGAGGAAGCCTGGCATGAGCAACCCACTCTTTTTGCTCCGTAAATTATTCCTCTTACACTGCTTATGTTTTGGTTTTTCCACTATCAAAAATGCCTTTGCCAATTGCATCAACCTCTGAGGTACAAATTATTCCATGTCACTACATGGCATTTTAATTAGGATTTTTGTATATAACAAATATTTTAAATTATTAATGTAGAGCCTAAATCACCGTCTTCACCACTTTCCTTCATTATATTAAAGACTAGATTCTTTGCTGATTTCTGAGTGCTATGACATAAAGTTGTAAGCGACAAGTCTGTTTCTTCAACTATTTTTTAATGGGAGTAAAAGATGTCCTAAACCAATTCACTATCAGAGAAAATTTTCCTTCTTCCTGAGGATTTCTAATAACTTTGTCAATCTCCAAAATTCTGCGAAAAACCTTATGCGATTTTCATACTTTCCAGCACTCTGTAAACCACCCCTTTGAAGGTCCCATATATAGCCAAAGTAATGAGTTTCTTTTTCAAACACATCTTGTCCTGAAACTTCAGGATAATTGTAGTTTTTCCTATTACTCATTTGCAACAACAGAGCAGGTCTGTGGGAAGCTGAAATAAACTGGGACAGAGGCTGAGATGGGACTATTTCAATTGTAAATCTGCTCTCAAAATGAAGGATTGGTTGTAACCAAGTTAGAGAGTTCATTTGTTCAGTATGATACCTGGTATTTAAAAAAATCACAAAGGAGTAGATGTTCATTATCTGAGAGACTAGGGGTGTTTTTCCAAAATATCGTCCCACGACAGCACAAGGTCCAGGGAAATATCAGTTTCTACTGATTCTTATAGTAGCCCCGTTGCCTATGCCTGCTCCAGTAAACGAACTTTGCCTAAGAACAGGTTTGGGCCCTGAGGCCAAGTGGGCTAGGACAGCCTGCCTCGATGGTAGATGATGGCTTTAAGTCTCCAAAAGGAGAGGTTCCAGGAGGTCAGCCTACAGGGAATGGCCACCATGACCTTTAACTGTCAAAACACCAAAACGTGCCTAGGAATTGTTTGGATTCAGCATTGTTTGGAAAAGGATGAATTCGTGCCAGGTAAAGTTCTCTTTACTAGCACAGACATCCCAGTGCTTGAAAATGTTTCCAGGCGTGCTTGGGTTTACTCATATAGACACAGCCCGTAGGTATAACAGCATTTGAAGGGGGCCCATATATTAGACATGTGTTTTATGACCCGTGTTTAATGTAGATCTTCTCTTACTGGTGTCCTAGAATCTCCATGGGAGTAATTAAAAATATAACAGCACTGTTCTGTCTTTGTGTAATGTCAGAGGGAACAAACATGGGATGTGTGGGCTTTTAAATAAATCACTAGTTTGCATGAAGCATGTTCTAGCTAAGCCACACAATGGGCACAGTAGAGATTTGCAAAGAAAAAAACATGATTGAAAACGGATTTTAAACAGGTAAACAGGTCTTTCCAATCATTCTAGTGTTAAGATTGTTCCTTCTCACTTTCAAAGCATTTTTAAAATTTATCATCTTATACATACAAACGTTTCCTTTTCTGGATCAAGAACGCTAAGCCACTCACACCACACATATGCTCACGGACACACAGCCCAGATTCCATGAATTTTGGGGAAAGCACAAGTTCAGATCCATTCCAATTGACTAAAAAACACATCAAAAAAAAAAAAAAAGAGCAGCAAATATAAACCAGAACAAAAATCTAAATAAAATACTTCAGAAGATTCCCTTATCATGTTGTATTCCAGTAAATTATGCATGCTTTCCTGTGTGTTTTGGCAGTAGAAAAAAAATACAAAGCTGCCTCTTAATTCTGAAAACATGAGGAATACACATGTCCTTTACAACAAGTTACTTCAGCTCTGCTATGGAACTTCATTAAACAATTCATGTCATTCTGACATCCTGTCACTTCAAAGTAAGAATGTAGTATTTCATCACAGGAAAACCGGTTTGTTGAATTGGGCTTTACAAGATAATAACACAAGAAAAGTGCTGTGCAGCATCTTTCAGCATTCACCTTGATTTTTGTTCAAAAGCAGAAACACTTCAGAGAAATGCTTTGGCAAATACCTCCTTTGTGTAATTCTCAGTATCTTCAAAAAGTCATGGAAATTTTCTAGTATGAATAAAGACGTGTGTACATATGGTTTGTGCCTGAGTGTAGGACTTATGGGAAATGGCTCTGGAAAACACAGAATTTGCTTAGTGGATCACCATACTTAAGCTCATTAACAACAAAAAGGAAATTATTTTCTACCTGCAGCCTGATCGATTTGAATGTTCTACTAAATGCAATGGTCAGAACGACTGGCTAATTTTTTAAAAACACGGGCTGTAATCAGTCTGGCTGCCATTCAAACGTATATAATTGTTTCAGAATGAGCAAAGCGTACGATGAGGCCATGTGAGGCCAGCAAGAGGAGAGGAGGGAAAGTTTGGATTAGAGGCTTCCTGTATGGAAAACATCTGCACTGGAGCTGGTGATACTGTGCTTTCCCTGTAGTGTGGCTTAGATATTTATATAATTACATGGCCAATGCAGCACCCGTTGCTCACCCAGCCTGCTCCAGTATGCTGCTTTGGGTGATCCAGGGATGCAGGAATGCAAAAGCAAGTTCAGAAACATGTCCCCTTTTCCAAAGGCTGGTGGTGGTTACTCAAAACAAACTTTTCAAACAAGTGTGTTTAGTCATCAGTTTGAATGTCAGCTTCCCCAGAAAATAAAATCTTGTAAATAATTCACGTTATAGTTCATTCAGAATGGTTGGATGCATAAGCTGTGAAGGTAGTTTTTTAACAAAATGTAATTATAAGCTGAAAGAAAATTTATTTTTTTTTTGGCTACAAGTTGTACCCTGTCAGTTTCAGTGAACTTCCAGAAAGAATAGTGTAATTAAGTTAATATTTTTAAGAACTTGTTGCATATATGTCTCACATTCAAAGTTGTTCAGCAAAAAGTCAACTCACCTAACAAAATGAAACAACAGCAATAGAGGCCATAAGAACGGAAGAAAGAGACATACAAATCCAACAATTTTCCAAATTTCTCTTAAGAAAGTGTTAAATTATTTTAAAAGATGATAGTCTTTATTTTTTCCATTACATAGATAACAGAATACTTTAGTGGTGTAAACACTAGTGAGCATGCTTGAGAGGAACATCTTGAAAACTTCAAGTGATTATATGTTATATGTCATCCTGCAGGAATCTATCCTCCTAAAGACAATTTTAGTGTTTATCTCCCTATAGAAGTACTTCTCACTCATGCGCTCTCCCCCTTTCACCCCAGCACCTCCTTCCCCCTCCACTCTATCCACAGCCTACCAAAGTAACAGGAACAGAAGGCAATTTGTTCAAAGTTACACAGCACATAATTTCCAGAAGACTATCCTCCAATTACATAATTAAGTATCAACAGGATCAGCAAGACACTCCTATGGTTTAGGAATTACATTAGGAAAAACATGACTCAGAAAGGCTTACGGTAATAAAGTTAACAGGAACAGAGGCATAGAAGGAAATGCAGAATATCAGGAGGAGCTCTTTCTGTGGCTGGATATGATAGTTTACCACCATGATATTGCCATTCTGCTTGCAGCTCTGGTGTTTATCCCACCAAGAGGATCCATAAGAGAATTACAAAAATATTTCAAGAACTGGAAAACCTACCTTACAGGATACTAATGGAGATCCAGTGAGTTGATGCACCAAAAATATGCTTAGCAGGACATTGATCATGGTCTGTGAAAAAGAAAGTAGCAAAGCATTCTTAATTTATCAGATAAATACAAAATAAGATCTAGTAAGTGACTGTTAGAGCATAAAAAAATCAAAATAGAACAAAAATTAGTAATAAGGATTAGCTATTAGAACTGTTTCTCATTTTATGAGATATGTTCAGGTCCTTGGAGACTTTTCAACAAGACTGATGTCTCTTAGATCTAATAAAGCTCTAACACAACTCACAGACTTGCTACTAATCTCACTCTGAACAGATTACAAACCAGAATTATCCCATTATTCACTTCTGACCTTACTCTATGCATGGACAGTGCATCCCACACAAACAGCAAGATGCAGTCTGTCCAACGGATGGACCATAAGAGCTGGAAGGAACACTATGCACGTATGAAAGACACACCATAAAGAACAGCACTGAGGGAGCAGGACAGACATTGGCATTCCTGTCCTTCTGTCTTCCTGAGTTGCTAAGGGACGTGGTAAAGAACAGATAACTATTGCCAGGGGGGGATAACCAAATGGCGAGAGGAAGCTAAAGAAAAGATGTAAACAAGACATTTACCCCAACACCGCAAGGTCACAGTGGAAGGACAGCTGGTTCCTCCTATGTAAGCAAGGTACCAGAGGGCCTCTCCACTCTTTTTTTCCCATTGCAGTCAAGTGAGGCAGAAGCCCGTTCTGAGCCAGCTGCTTCTGGCCTCGTGTGACCCCAGTAGGAGACGATGCTGAGAATGAGCCTAGCTAGACATAGCTTGCCAGTGGGTGCAGTCACTGAGAAATTCCATGTCAAACTGAGTACCTTGACTGTCTGCCAATGATCCAGCATGCCTGAACATTGCTTTAGACACGTATATTGCTGAGTGACTTCAGTGTGTTAGGAAATAAGATTGATGCAGCAAGCAATACTATAGTTTTCTATATCTAATTTAATTTGCATAGAACAAATACTTTTCTAAGAACACCCCCAAATTCTTTCTAGCTGAGACAAACTATTTATATAAGTTGTATTGTTCTGGCATAATGCAGCTACTAATGCATGCTATATTTTATTTTATTTTTATGACATTTACATACTATACAATTTCCAATTAGTAACATGAAAATAAAATCTAAGATTCACTTCTACTACAAATCTTTATTTCCATCTGCCATCTTGGAATCATCATTCTACAAAACTGATACACATGCTCTTAGGCTGGAAGCAATTTTGTTTATATGGCATGAATTGTTGTTCTGAATCATAAAATCCTATGAGGAAACCTCAATTTCTGCTCTAATTGTTTCCACTTTAAAAAACAGATCATTTCCAATACATAAACATCCACACTGACATTGCTATTGCTTTGTAGGATGAAATAATACCTTCTGTATTTGGTAAGAAAAACACTTCTATTTTAAATAAAGGACAGATAATGTTCCTCAAACACTGTGTTACTGGAGATGAAACTGAAATCCCTACTAGAATTACCTTTGTATTTTAATTCAAATTTGTCCTCCTTAGGAAGACACAGTAACAAAAAAAATGGAAACACAACATTACATCCAATTTTTACTTTCTCAAAAATCAATAGACATTAGTTTGTATCTGGGATCTTAAGACCTGTCTTTATGTGCCTTACATTACTTCTACAAATCTAGGGACTTTTGATTGCTCTTCTTGTGCGTTCATTATAACTCGTTTTGGAAAAAAAAAACAAAACAGGAGCAGACGTAACAGCATTAGAGAACTGGTTGCTGATTTAGTAAAACTTACTTGCTCTACAACCCCTCCACATGCAGCAAGTGCAACTGTATAATTAGATTTCCCCTTCTGGCAGTCTCACAAACTGCAACAAAAAAGGAGCAGAAAGTTCTTTGCTACCTGCACTCTGCAACATGTCACATGCACTGCACAGATTTGATTTGCTCTGACGCCTCTTGATCACATCTGTCCATCTTCTCTAAGATGAAAAATATGACCCTGGAGAAAACAGATTGGTAACACTGGAATAAGATATATGACTGTTTCTGAGTTTAATCACGGGGGATCACAGTTGAAACTTCTGGACACTAAGAAAGAACATTATTGCCTTGATAAAAAAGAAGAAAACTAAAGAAATAAGACTGGATATGTTTTTATAAAAGCATATTCTTTAATTTACCTTAACTATAGAGAAGTGCAAATATTCTTTGTTTCTTTCTTTAATAAAAGAGGATATCTAGCTTCTTTTTTGAAGCTTCTTTATTTACTGACAACTCTTGTTTTCCATGACAGATGTTCCCCTGTCTATTTCTCATGGAAACACTTATTTTCTGCAGCTTGCTCTGTTTTGAATGGAAAACTAAAGTGGAATTGCCAGTGACCAGCAGACAGAAGCAGGAGGAAGACCTCTACTTGCTCGTTATGCATCTGTAAATCAGACCTAGTCATTACAGTTGCAGCCTGGGAAAGGGAAGAATGGGACTGATGAAAAAATGGATTAAGAGTTAAAATGAAATATTGTGTAATTTGGTCCCAGTTCTTAAAGAGGCAAAGTCCTTAAAAACTGAAATTTGTGATGATAAAATTCTTGCAGAGATTCTTTCTTAGGATTTGTCCTACCAAATCAGTCATTAAAATGCATTGTTATCTTGGTGAACCTTTGCTACCTGAAAAACAAACAAACAATTTATTAAATAAGGCATGCAGAGTAATGAACAGCTGGGTAAATGAAAAAGGGTTTGTAGTAGAAGTGTTCTAACCATGCTGACAAAAAAGTGTATAAATTATTAGGAAGAGGCTATAGGATAGCAATTAGTCTATATATGACAACAGCACTTAAATAAAAGCAGAGAATGAACACTGGGACACAAAACACACAGCCAATGCATTCTACCTAATGCAGCTTGGGAAAGTGATCTCAGCCTTCTCGTTGTAAATGTTTTAATGAAGCAAAGCAATGGACTTTCCCTGTGCTAAAAAGAGCAGACACAATCATAGAGCAGACACAATCATAGAATCATAAATACCAGGTTGAAAGGGACCTCAAGGATCATCTGGTCCAATCTTTTGTGGGAAAAGCATGGTCTGGACAAGATGGCCCAGCACCCTGTCCAGCTGAATCTTAAAAGGGTCCAATGTTGGGGAATCCAGCACTGCCCTGAGGAGATTATGCCAATGGCTGATTGTTCTGATTGTGAACTCTTGGGTCCAATTGGAATCTCCCCTGGAGTAACTTGTACCTATTACTCCTAATCTTTTCCATGTGACTCCTTGTAAAAAAGGCGGTCTCCATCTTCTTTGTAGCCACCCTTTAAATAATGGAGAGTAGTGATAAGGTCCCCCCTAAGACTTCTTTTCTCAAGGCTGAACAAATCCAGTTCTCTCAGCCTTTCCTCATATCGCAGGTTTCCCAGGCCTTTGATCATCTTGGTGGCCCTTCTCCAGACCTTCTCCAGCCTGTCCACATCTTTTTTGTATTGTGAGGACCAAAACTGAAGACAATATTCCAGGCGAGGCCTGACCAGCTCTGAGTAGAGTGGGATAGTGACTTTTTTATCTCTGCTGGTGATGCCCTTGTTGACACAACCCAGCATCCTGTTGGCTTTCTTGGCCACTTCAGCACACTGCTCGCTCATAGTGAGGTTGCTGCTCGCCAGGACCCCCAGGTCCCTTTGCACAGAGCTGCTCCCCAGCCGGGTAGATCCCAGCCTGTGCTGCACTCACGGATTATGTTTTCCCAGATGCAAGACCTTACAGTTGTACTTGTTGAACTTCACAATGAGTAAGAAAAGGCACATGCAACAAATCAGCAAGATGTTGAAATAGCCTTTCCAATGACGAAAGAATGTGACATAGAACAAGCTAATCTGAGTGAAGTTATCTGTTGCATTTTCATTCTTGGCAGTAGGCAGTTCAAGCTAAAAAGCCTGAAAACATCCTTGACTCAACAGTAAGTCTGATTGCCGCAAGCCTCTGGTGCATAAAAGTTGCAGAGCCCAGACAAAGCCGTGCTGATTGCTCCACCTGAAGCCCAGCATAAGGCAGGAGGCTCACAGCTTCTGTGGATTTAAGCTAGCACATCCAACACTTTTGCACAGTAACTGTGTCAGCTCAGCTCAGAAGCAGTACAGCTTAATTCATGCAGGGCTGTGCCCAAACTTTCCCTTTTGGCTGCCTGAGGACAAAGCTGCACTTGGTTCTCATTCATTTCATTTCTTGTCTGGAACTACCACAAGGGTCTCTGTGTTCTCGATGAAGCTTCATTCTAAGTCTCTAAAGACCTCCGAAAAACCCTCTCAATGCAAACATGCTGGACATATAGGGACCCAGAGAGGTCTCTGTTACATGGTGATTATTGTGCTCAGAGCACTTAGAAACACTCTTCAACATCCATTTTTGGTTTAGATAGAAGTTTTTAAGCCCACCACAGGAAGGCTTGGGTGGCAGGCCTCTGCATGCCATCGCCTTACTTTCCTATTTTACAGGCAGACCGTGCCTTATGTTCCAAAATATTTTTTTTTTGTTTTTCTTCAAGTAGAAAAGAGATAGGAGTGAGTGTACTCATTACAAGGAGTGTCTCCATGACACCGTATTATGGCACTGCCTGGGTAGCACAGTCCCAGACTGAAAGCAGGACATTAGCTATGTATTCCACTTTTTTCAGAAAACAGATTATCAGAGTTCACATCCTCTGAAGGCTGTTGCATGGAAAGATATCACTAAATCCAAAACAAAGTCCTATTCACAGTACAAAGAGTTATTTGCTTGCGTTCAGCACTTTTGTGTTGATATGGATAGTTGGATGGTATTAGTTATTTAATAAGATAAAGATGAGTTGGAATTTAATGTGTCTGGAGGGATTTCTGGTTTCCAGGAAGCATCAACCCTATTCACTCTTCAAAACTGAAAAAAGAAGAATGACATTCATGATCCTATTGGGATCTGTCTTATTCAAAATGAACCAGCATTTTCCTAACAGCACTCCACCTCTTTAGCTTGAACTAGTTTATCCTCTACAGAGGTGCTTCATGCACCCTTGTAATTTTGAAGAATCTAAGCATTTTTTTAAGATTGGAGAGATGACAGGTGTATTGCTCGGGTTTGGGACATAGGCCAGACCACAGAAGGTAACCACGCACACCGACAGAGCAGTTGTTTGATCTGCTGAACATCATAATGTGATCTCTCTCCACAAGAAAGCTAGTAACACATTATGGCTATTCATGCATGAGGGTATAATCCATCCAGACACCCCTGCTGTGTGGGTGGATGGAGGCAAGACATCTCCCCTGGGACTCAGCTATCTTACAGCTACCACCTCTGCAGCAACACCATGGAGAAGTTGCTGCCTATACTCTGTGACCATCCTCCACTGTTTTCCTATTGTTAACAAAAGATGAGCTGTACATAGTACACAAAAAATCCAAGCCCACCTTCATGAGGTTGCAAGTAAATGTATAATCAGAATAGGAGAAACAAGAAGGCACCGTAAATATCCAAATGGCTGGAAACTTAATTTAGCAAGCTAACAATGACTATCAGCCCTATGACTATCATTGGTGGTTTCCAGCAAATGCATGCATTTTCTTACTCAATGAGGTACAGTGTTTATAAAAGGAGTAATAAAACTGGTACCATGATTGAACACCTTTCAAAATAGCATGTGATTTTTCAGTCACACATTGTTTCTATAGTACAAAAAATAGTTAATAAAGTCTATAGCATTTGTTCTGTAAATTACATCAGATTATTTTAAGACCTATGACATTTACATAAATTAGCTACAAATAATAGTATATATCTGTAGGTTGTGCTGTTTTTTCATTCATAGCCCATATGAGATACTATTAAAGAAAACAGGATAATAGAATACAATTTTCAAAATTATATTCCTCGAACAAAAGTATATTCCTATTTTTCTTAATTCCACCGCAAGCAGATATCTCTAATCATTCTGTCCTTTTTGTGAAAATCCTGGAAATATGTAGAAAGGACTTATATTTTCCAAAACTTAGAAAAATGCTAGAGGATAGAGAGAATGTCTTGAAGAGACTAGAGAGAATGTGTTCCATAGTTTTCTGTGTTACTCCCTGACAAATACACAGGAGCTGTATGTATATGTCCAGATTTCTGACATCACCATGCATTTAATTTTTTCTCCTTTAAAGGAGAAATTAATGCATTACATAAGTATTTAGTGCCATCTTGTATAGCTGAGACTCTTAAGTAATAAACTAACACTGAAGAATAATTTTTAGATAAAGATCCCATATTTCTTTCTGAAATAAAGCAAATTTCATGCAGCTATATTTTCTCTTTGAGAAAATTGCAGCACAAAAACATTTTTGAGTTCTGAATGTTGAAAACAGAGATATAGACATGGATTGGTTCCTGTTTTCACACCCTATTTATTCTTCTGTTTTCCACATCTAATGGCTATACCTAAATTCCCCTGACAATCTTCTTTCTTCTGCTCTCAGAAATGGAGATGGTGCTGCTGACTTTTTGATAAAGGAGCTGGGAGGAACTAGCTATCATCCTTTTTATCAATAAATTTTGCAATTTTCAAGATACATTATCTGATCCTTTTGCTGTAGCTGCCTACAAATGTCACAGTATGTTCAATGTGTGATTTCACAGAAATGAGTGAAAAAAGAAAAATACTTCTTCCTTGTTTGCATGATTTTTGGGGTTAAACATGCAGTGGGATTCCTAATACACACTCACAGCTTTTATAAACAGACTAAATAGCATGATAATTTTGTCAACTAGGTACAGAATTTCTTCCTTATCCTCAGCATTTATTTGATTCTGTGAAGGTGTTTTGGAAAGGTGCTGGAAACTTCATGACCTATCATTCAACCAGGAAACTAACCTCTAATTCTACAGTACAAATAGGTAATTAATGTTACTCTTTTGTGCACAGATGTTCAGTATCTACTCTTGCTTCCATTTGGCCATCTATTGTATGTAGCGTGCTCATACCATCCACATTAATGGGTTAACTTCTGATACTAACAGCTCATTCTGTGTTATCTGTAATAAAGGCAAAATTGTTTGGTTTTAATTGCCTTGGTCAAATAGAAATACATGGAGTGAGTCTCATATTTCTCATTTTGTAGGGGACAAAGAAACCAAGTAGACGCAAGCATTACATTTTAATCTTTTCTGCCCCTCTTTCTGCTCATTAACAAGTTTTGTTTGTACATATGCATGAGGGAATAGATTTACAGTCCTGGACCTTACAACTTTCAACTACAGAGAGAAAAATAGAGAGGTGAAAAATACAGAGATGAAAAAATATTAAAGAAAAAAAAAGCTTGGAGTTGCAGGATAACTCAAATCCTTTATAAGAAATATTTAAGTGGGGAAAATAAATGAAGAACTAGGGAAAAAAATAAGACATATTTGATTACTACAATAATATGACACAAATATTTGAATTTATGATCTTTCAATGCATCATTCAAAAACTCTATACCAGGAATGACAAAATCTGTGACACATCATCCAAGAAATGCCCACAGCTATTAATCAACTCATCTGAAAAAGAAGAGGTCTTTGACTTTCCTTTTAAAGAGTGCTTGGAAATGCACTTCAGGCATGGACCACTACTGGATTAAATGAATTTACAATGTATGTGCTTCAAGGATTTGTTTCGGAATCAGAATTTAATTCTGAATTTAAATTCAGAATTTAATTCAGAGGGGGAAGGGATTTATGCAGTATTTATATGTTTTTATGTAATTAACTGTGGTAGTTCTCACTCAAATGTTCATTCAAGGATTCCTTGTGGATATGGAATTTTACCTGATTGTGCTTTAATGGAAGCTGCCTGGTTAATATGCAGAAAGAGACGTTTTCAGTAAAGCTGAGACACAAGGGGAGCAGTACATGTCCAGACTGAAAAATACGTTAGGTACCATATATATTGCACTTAAAGTTGTAACTTATTAACTTGGCAACTACTTTTCAGTTTTTTAAGCATGTACTTCTCTTTTGAATTAGTGTGAAAAGCCTGCTTTACTGCTTGCTTTTAACTCTTTAATCTTTTACTTTTTCATTCTGTATGTCTTAAAATGTAGAGCTAAGGATACCCTCCAAAGCTTTTTCTTCATCACTTACTTGCTTATATTAGGATTCACCCTGCTCAAAAACATATACCCTGAGATCTCACTTATAAGCACTTCAGAATTTAGCTATGCCCCTATGTATGCACATATATTTTTATATGCCCCTACAGCAAACCCTGTACGTGACTTCTCATACATGTTACCTGTAATTGGACCCATATGAATGTAAGTTCACATCTCTACCAGTCAAGGCTGACAGCTGTCAGATTGTTGGGTCTTAAGTAGTTGTG
This sequence comes from Calidris pugnax, assembly GCF_001431845.1. Taxonomy (NCBI): domain Eukaryota; kingdom Metazoa; phylum Chordata; class Aves; order Charadriiformes; family Scolopacidae; genus Calidris; species Calidris pugnax. Next base: position 20,715,419 of record NW_015090990.1, read on the forward strand.
TCTCTAAGGAGTCATTTACTTGTTGAAAGCAATCCAGACTGAAAAGTGTTTTTTCCCTTGTTTGCGTGACTAAAACTTTCTCTTGAGTTGGAAGATCCTGTGCTATATATAGCCTCTAAAGATACTTGAACCAAGCACACGGTCTTGCATCAAAAAAACCCCCACCAAAACCCAAAGAAACCAACCAAAAAAAAAAAAAAATGAAGTCAACATCTATCTTGCCTATGTATATCTTCTCGGACAGTTTTGATAGGTTGTGGCTTGGCTGCCTGGCTACGTTCATACTACTAAGACCCATGTCATAAGCGTGTATGGGAAACCACATAGGTACACAGGGAAAGGGTTCATGTCTTTTAGCATTTATATTCAGATCACATTTTTCTAATTCAAAATATAGATATGTCTCAACATACAAGGAAGACTCATGTGTTTGCCAAATCCCTGTTTCTGTGAAGCTTGCCAGACAATCAAGTAAATGAGAACAGTCACACTGAAACAAATTAAGTTTTTCTTTTCCTGTGCGGAGGGCTATCATACCATCAGAAGCTCAGCTCAATGCAAGTCCAGAGGTGCTTGTCCTAGCCAGAAAGATCCCCAGGGCTTAGAAGCACATGTAGGGATGTTAAGGCTAAAGGGAAGCTTATCTGATGAACTGTTCTGATTGGCCAAGAATTATTATTCAACTCACAAAATTGTGAGATAAATAAAATTGTCCATAAAAGGTAAAAAAGACTAGCTTCAACTCAGATGACAGACAAGAAGTACAAGAAATGATGTAAGCCAAGTGCCATGAATCCTGGTTTGGTACCATAATTGCTTAATTGCTTCAGACACTTGAGCATGACTGAAAGAAATTAATAGTATAATTTTTTTTTAATAGATATAATTGATCTCTGAGAATTATTTCCATTCTCTAAGACCTCTGTTCATTTTGAGAGGAAGTTATAGACTATAGAACCCAATTATCTACTGCCAAAAGGCTTTATGAAAAAATTTTCTACTGCAGTGGCAGAACAAAGGACAGAACAAGTGTTCCCCTAACTGGGAAAAGTTCACAGGGGACTAATAGATTTCATAATCCACAACTCATACACTGAAACGGTTTATTCTTTAATGAGTACACAGTTTGCAGGATTAACACTAGTATAGGACTGTCAACAAAGTATCCCTGGCACCATTAGATAATGGATTTGACTGTCCCAATCTTATTAGGAAAGAATTGTATTTTAATTAAATTAGCACTCTCTAGCAACTGGAGGATGTCTGGAGAAACTAAAACTGCAATGAAACATTATTTAGAGAGGAAACTGTGAGAGTAATCTAACCAACCGCACATAAAAATGTAACATTTTGGCCCTTCAAATGCTCTGAAAATAGGCAGGCATGTTCTGTGCTGATTACAGCGTTACGGATTACAGCATGATACTGATAAAACTATCACAGATATACACCAGGGAGCAGAATGAAGCAATTCCACTCATCTAATTAGACAAGCTAATAGCAAAATGTACTCGGTAAAATGACTGTTGGTGGTTGTGATGGGTGTTCCCACAGAGCGCAATCGTATTTCTGGGACAAGGAGTTCACCAACAGAAGCTGCTTTGTGTTTTACCTCTAGCATTGCCGAGATGATGCTGTGCTAGAGGTAGGTTCAGTAGGCAGCACATTTCCACCCCAAATAGAAAATCCAAGAACAATCAGCAATTGGTACAATCCCTACTATATATCATGTCTAATTAGTGCTCTGCAGATGAACAGAGAAGATCCCCATTCTAAGCACATCTCTGCAGTCTGTCCATAGCTCCTGCCCTTGTATGCAGTGGATAACAGTCATTGCTCCCAGCAGTCTGGCACAAAACTCTTTGCCAGATGCTTTCACACCTACCTGAGTGAGGCTTTGTTGACTGATTTAAATCAAGAAACTCAGGACAATGAAACTGCCTTCCAGGTGATCATCTTGTTTTAGGCAAAACAAGGAACTCCCATCTTCAGTTATATAATGAGGCAGCAGTGCTTGCTGATCCACAGTCATCTTCTCGGTCACCAAACACCTGAAAGACACACAACTGCTGTGAAAAATTCAGAGATCGTGCAGAGTTTAGCTGTCCTATGCATATCGTTGAGCAAAATATCACCCAAATGAATTATGGAATAACTTTGCAATAACTAGGAGCCTCGTCATGCAAGATGCTGAAGACCTCAGATGAAACACTGCTTTACAAAAGAGGCTCTGGAATGGGATTTGTAACAGTTTAATGTTGTCGAATGGTGCTGGTGGTAATTCACTATGCAGTGACTATAATGGAAAAGTAGTATACAGAACAAACTCAGGATCAATGTAGTCACCAATCCATCCTACAGGACCTCAGAGGTGGCAGAGATGATACATGAGGCTAAACAGGCCTTTTAAAGCATCAATTCTAGCACAAAAAGCTGCACAAATTTGTTTCATAGGTGAAAGTATGATATCTAACTGCTAAACAAGGGCCCTACAAACACAAAGAACTTAAACATGTCCTCACACTAATGGTCATTCTGCTGAAATCCAGAAAATTCAAGTACCACTTTAAGTGACCAGGTGAATAAAACCAAACCATCTCTGTGGGGACCAGCAGCAGACATCTAGCACTGGGGCACTGGCAGCTCTGCTTGTGCGTGCTCCATCTCTCATGCTGGCCAAAGCCAACACCTGCATGAGGCTTCCAATGAGTGCCTTTAAGAGAATTGCACTTTTAAGCCTTATTTTTGTGGCCCCCAAATCTGTCACACACAACAGAGAGTTAGAAGTAGTAACAAGCCAAATTTCTTACAAATATGTCAGCTATTGTTCTTTTCTTAGACATTTATTCATTTGGGTTGGTACAGATTATCTGGGGAAGTGGATGACTTTGTCATACATTATTTGTTACATATTCATCACTCAGTAAGCTGCTCACTGTTGGAATCAGTCAATCCCATGTTCATGAACTCCAGGAAAGACAACTCTCTAGGGTCAGCTTGTAATTCTGGCTATAAAAACTTTGCCTTCCAGATCCCCTTTTCCCCTAAAAGCTTTGGACTGGATATAAGCTATGGAAGATTTCCTGAAAGGCAGGACACAGATGGGTCCATAGATCCATCTTTCATAATATCTTATCCTCTCTTAAAGCTTTTTGGATTTTGCTGATGCGTGTCACTGACCTGTGACTGAATTCGGTCTGAAATGGAGAGGGAAAAAATGACCTGTTCTCTCACTGTAGTGCTTGAGAAGGTCCCACAAGTGCCCTTGATGATCCAATTGGCACTCGCTGTGTGTAATATTTCTTAATCTCTTCTCCAAGTGGAAAAGTGTGTGTGGGGAGGCTGGTAAGTGTATTTATATGCATCAGTGTTTTGCAGTGTGATTTAATCACAAGTAATGCACAGGATTAACAAAATGTTATTTTTCATGACTGAAAGCAAAAAAATCCTCATGTCGTGCTCTACAGGATAGAATCAATGGCCGGATTATCTGTTTCACATCTTTATAGCTTGTCATTTGCATTTCTTTGCATTTTTAACAAAAGAATGAACAGGAGATGAACATGTGGATTTTGCCATGAGCGGAACGTGAACATGTAGATTTTTTCACCACTAGAGAAATCCTTTCTACATAAGTGAAGTTAACTAAAGGAGATTCTGATCTAGAGGTTTTAGCCTGTAGTCAAGAGTTCTCTCAGCTCTAGAACAGGATTTAAACAAAAGAAGAATCAAATTGGCTCTTACTGTATAAACAATAATTATTGTGTCCCAGATGGCAGGGTTTTTTTTCAAGTTAAAGAATAAAGTAGAAGTATTCGGTTTATTAGTAAAATATAGTTAAAAGATTATTTTTATAGCTACTGAATTCAATGCATTCACTTAAAATGTGAATTAAGTAAAAATAAAAATTAGCATAGATGAAAAAGAAATAGATGGCATTCATTTCTTCAGGATGCTTTGTTAAAAGGGATCCATATGTATCCCAAGCTTTCAATAGCAGTGTTTTCTAGAAGGTTGTCTGTAGTGAATTGTCACCCTTAAAGTCATTTCAGTGGTAGTTGGAATATATGTAGGGTTATGGTGATGAGGAGGATTTTCTGCTTATCAGGAGATATTGCATTTGGTGCCAGCAACCCCACTTGGCACCAGGTAACTTCTCCTTCCCATCGGTCTGGCCTCCTACGCATTGAGGAGAATTATGGGGTTTATTGGTTCAAATTCTTGCCCATTTTCCATAGGACCTGACCTTCCACGAGGCTGGAATGTTTAGAGAGGAAGTCCATCAAGAGAAACTTCTTGGATGTTTACGCATATCTACTCATAACAAGGTTTAGTTGCCAGAAAAGTGTTTTATATTTACTCCATTTGCCAGTTTTCTATAAAAACCAAAAGGATCTGGAATTAAATGGTCTGCATTCAGTACAAGCTATTAACGTATCCAAGCACTGTTGGATGTTGAAGCAGAAAATAATAGCTTTGCTTGATAATGATGTCTTTCACAAAATAGACACCATATTTTACTTAGCTGTGCCTGACAGAAATAATTGCTATTGAGAATATATTCAACCTCTCATAAACCCATTTATTTTTATTAACCTTTTTGATTTTATCAGAGTTTGAGGAAAAGATTTTCCTGTCCAACAACAAGTTCCCATGTAGCTTAATAAAGATAATTAAAGGTTTTTATGAAGTTTAATTAGAGCTACAGAGTTAAGACCATGGAATCACTATGTTCAGCACAAGGATAAAGTTCCTTTTTGGTTACATAATTCTAATTTACAAAAGAGAACTAGACCTTTTAAATCCTTACTCACATAAGTAGCATGTATGCAAGTGAACAGTTCTTCTGCTTATTCTAGACTTCAATGGAAAACCCTCAAAACTTCTAGAATGCATTTCCAATGCATTACCCTAAGACAAAAACTTTTGCCTCAGTCCTCAAAATGGTTTTGGTGTCAGTTGTGCCAGTAATAAAGGTTTGGACTAAGCAGGAGACAAAGCTTTAAATGGCTACAGTTCACAACATGGAAAACTATAACTGGAGACAATAAAAACTACCCTATTTTATAAATAGGAACATATACGTGTAAAAACTTTTCTGTTCCACTGACAAAGAAAGGAAATAAATTGAGCTGAAGAACTACTTTGGCTTATGAAATGAGAAAACTGAAGCATAGGAAAGGAAATCAGTCTTCAAACAAAACAAAATTAAGGAATAAGATACCACGCCAGGCTGTCAGTAAAGCACTGCAGAGCTCAAAAAGCTTTTTGAATTACAGTCTGGAAGTGATACATGTGTCTTTCAAAGCATGTGCGCTGGGTCTATAAACTTGCAAGTCTGCATGTGTTCTCGAGATGGCCATGTCAGCTAAGGTTAAACAATAGCATTCAAAACATATGTCTCATGAGTATATTTTCCAGGAAGAAGTACAGTTGAGGGGGAAATAAAATAAAATAAATAACTCAAACAAAACTGATTGAGAAACAAAAGGGAAAAGGCTCATTACAGATTCTTCTTGGCTTTTTATTTAAAAAATTATCTAGATGCAGGGCCACAAATTATAAATACTGTATTTCTAATAATCTTATCTGTCCACTTTTGGTAAACAGCAGACTAAATACCAATGAAATAACTGAATATATTTGTGGCTAGCATTCTTTGGACACATTAGAAATGGCCTAATTAGACAATTATATATAGGCAATTTCTATATCTGCACTTGTGTCCAGAGTAGAGCCAAGATCCTATTTAACTTTCCAGCAGCAATCCCAGAGACACTGCAACAACCAATCTGCAGTACAAATACTCAGATTATTTGATTATTATGAATTTTAAAATAGTTTTTTATTCCTCCATTTTTTTCAAACTAGAGCTGAGGACCCTCCCCTCAAAGCTGGCTGTTCCCTATTTGAAACAAGCAAAACCAGGACCATGCAGCATTTAACGTTGACAACTGAAGATAAGGGGGATTGTTTCATTTCTGCTATTGAAGTGTAAAAATCAGATAATGACTGACTTCCTAAAAAAGATGGCAATTTTCTAAGTGCTTTACTCCTTGTGACACCTCTCTGACCCCAGGACAAATACAAACCTCACCGCACCTGCTGAGACATTTACCTCCTTGGGTACACTGGGGAATAGGGTGCAGGCTGTGTTTAGTGAATGCTCTAGTTGACTGGGCTCCAGATTTCCTCTACTGAGTATTTCTTGGTTGGTACTCTTTGTTGCTTTCTAAATGGTCCGTATCAGAACCAGAATAACTCAGGCTGAGAGGTCCCCTGGAGGCCATACGGTCCCATCAGTGGCTCAGGGCACAGCTAACTTTAAAGTTAGGTCAGGCTGCTCAGAACCTTGCCTAATGCAGCACCAACTGCCTATAAGGATGGAGAGCCCACAGACTCTCTGAACTACCTGCTACAGTGCTTAATCACTTCAGCTGTGGATTTGTATCCAGCAGGGTTTCCCTAGCTGCAATTCATGATTTCTATTTCTCATTCTTTTGCTTTGCCCCTCTGAGGAGAGTCTGGCTCTGTCCTCTCTGTGACATTCACCCCCTGCAAGGGAGCTTAAGGCAGCGATGAGGTGCCCTCTTCCTCTCCATGCTGAGCAAACCCAATGCCCTCAGCCCCTCCATATGTGACACAGTCCAATCCTATCCACCTCGGCAGACCTCTGATGTACTCCCCACTGTTTGTCACCCCTCTTGTCCTGGAATGCCCAAAATGGGACACACTGCTTCAGATGTGACTCCACAAGTGCCACATAGAAAGGAATAATCATTTCCCTCATCCTGCTGCTATGTCTATGCTCTAAACGTTGCCTGTTTATCTTAGGGCCCCTTGAGGATCTGGGAGTCAGCCCGTCCAGCTTCTGTGCTCTCAGCCTTTATTTCAGACTGTCTCTCAAAGTTTTGGAAAAATAAAAATAAAAAAAAAAAAAGAAGTTTATCTCTCTGCTGCCTTGGGGTTCCTGCAGACTTTTTTCTTCCTCTAGCCTGACCTTTAGGCCTGTCATTTCTGGAGTCACTCCCCAACTACACTCATTTTTAGCTTTAATCTATCTGATAGAGTCCCAGCCCCATTACATACTTTGTAATCATGCTGTGTGGCCCAGAAATTATAAATTATCAATGTGTTTGCTTTATGACCACACAGCACATCTTTGTACTAAAGCATGGAAGAATTTGGTTCAAAATCCAGACATAATACAGGGGGTTCCAGTACAAAGAGACTGTTCGTCAACAGCTACCATCATCCCCCTGTATTAGGAACAGGAAACGCTGTGGTAAATCAAATACTGCCACACGAAGAACTTTTGTAAGCTCTTAATTTTTAAGACTCTTGGACAGTCACCAAGTTGCTGTATTCATCATGACAGTAAACCACAGAAATTCCCTTAGTCTGGTACATCTGCTTTCTTGTCAATATGGAGGACCTTAGGAAGGACTGACAGAAAATATATACTGTGATCATCTGTGGTGATGTTGCTTCAGAAAATTCTTGCAACAGGAACAGATTAAATGTATTCATGTATTACTATGCATGAATTCAGTCTCGGTTGTATAGTAACTGCAGAGAAATGCAATCGTTTTGTTATGCATCCTTGCTACTGATACAGAGATCTGAGCATAACCCTTCCTTGCTCCACCAGAAAGGCCTGTTTCTTTATTAGCTAAAACATGCTTCTTCTAAATGCAGAAGCACAGCTATGCAAGATAATTGTCATTTTCTCATTAACATTAATGGAAGAAAAGCAATACCTGTATATTCGCCTGTGAGTTACAGACAGAAAGGCTAGCCCAGTACCTGGTGAAGCTTCATTTTGTCCTCTATGGAATGGACATTTAATCATGGTTACATGGCTTTCCTTTACTGGGTTTTACAGTTATTTTGATACAATGCTGGCACCGTAAAGTGCTGCTGATGGTAGCTTAAGCCACCAGAGTTTTGGTTTATTTAGAAAACAGGCATGCTTATTTATAACTATGCTTTTGGGGTAAACACTTGTGCAGAAGATTATGCTGGCTTCCTCTACAAGATTTGATATATTAAAGCTACTTTTGTCTATCAATTATATCCAATACCTGTGCTCTAGTTTGTAAACTGTGAATATTCTCCTTTCTGCTACCTGCTTTCATGCTGTGTAGAAACATAGTTGTCCACATTTTTTTAAAATACTCTTTGTTCATAGACAAAAATGTGTCGTCATATGGGTCCATGCAAATTAGAGACACACACTTGAAACAGAAGAGTTCATTTGAGAACTGCATCCTTTGCTCACATTTTGCCTGTTTTCTAAAAGCAGCCAGTAAGAGAGAGGAACCCAGGCAATTTACTTCTTGGTAATTAAGCCCCAAGAGGTCACATGACTCACGCCCTCCACTTCCCTGCAGATGATTTCCATCAGCAGTCGGCAGGGATCTGCCTTTAGGAAGGCTCCCAAACAGATGCTCCGCAAAGACTGTTTCTGCTTCTCTGTCACATCCTTGCCTGGAAGGGTGCTTTAGGCTACACAAGCCTAAAAGGAAAAAAGGGAGCAGGGGAGAGAGAGTGAGGCGAATGTATCAAAGCCCAGTAAACTACGTCTTTAAATGAACAATTACCAGATCTTGCATGGAAGGGAGAGGAAATCACAGGCTGGCTTGGAGGGACTGTCAGGCTGCTGGCTAGAATCAAAACTCTGGGGATATGAAGACTGGCATGAGAAAACTGGAGAGTAATGAAAGATTTCTTCATAGTATTAGTCAGAGTCAGAATGCCTGTGCTGCGAATTTTATGGTCGCTAATGCCAGGTTTGGTTTTGGCTCAGTTGGAAACAACCTCCACTCATTACATATTTGAGGCATGATTATATATATATACATCTCAAAATGTTTTCAAATATTTTTTTTGTTTGACCTTTACTATAAAATGGAATGATAAAATGCCAGAACTGTACCTCAAGCTGCATGCTTTGCAACAAGCTGAACAATACAAAAGTACGGACTAGAGCAAGCTGGGGTTGCTCCTAGAAAAGCTTTTATTTCTATTTTTTTAACATTAGCCTTCTTGCCTTGTTTGCATTTGCAACATTTACAAAAGAAGTATTTTCTAACAATTGTATAATGAGAATAGGGTATTTCAGTAATGGAATAAATATATCTCATGCTGATAATACATATAATGTGAATTATTTTGAATTCTGTATTTTATTTAACATTACACTATAGGCTAAGATTGCTAATTAAGTTCCAGTAGTAATAACAGTTTTGAAAAATATGTTACATAATATAAATGTCTATTGAAAGTAAATAATAATGTCAATATGACACTGGCTTTTATGTTTCCATCTCCTAATCTTAATTTTCCCCCTCTATTAAATAAGATTTGCAACATAAATGGTGCAATAGTGAATATTGCCAACACAAGTTTTTATGTTAAGCAAGACCATTTCACTCAGTTCCCCCCCGCCCCGTCCCACTGAGTTTTACTATGTTTTTATGTTTTGGATTTTTTTTACTCATGCTTTTATGTAAGAATTGATTGCTTTAGCTTTAACCATAAGAAAAATATAAGGCCATAAAGTAAATAGAAAAAATGTAATTGATATTGAATGACTTAGGATCAGCTCCATTCATACCTTCTTGCAGACATTCGACAATCATAAATTTCATTGATCTTGAGTAAGAATACTTACAAGGCTTGTTACTTATATGCTTTTTTTTTTTTCTTTCCATAGAGTCAAGAACTGCTTTAAGCCTGAATTATTTGAAGGCACGCACTTGCTGCATTTGATTTTGACTGCAGTTTCCCTATCTGCCTCACAAAGTAAATTAGAAACTTTCTCATGTCTAATGACCTTGTGTAAGGTCAGTGTACAGTGAGTTGCAATCTGCACGACACCACTGTCATAATCCAGTTTATTTGGCAATGATGGTTTGGAAAAGCCACACTTGAACTCATCCTCTTTATGTAAAGTAACTACTTTCCTGTAAGAGTTAAAGTTGAAATACAGGCCACTACGGTCCAGACAATCTCTGTGCTATCACGCATGTCATTAATTATGTTTCATCCTTTATCTCATAAGTGATACATTCATTAGGATGAAACATGTATTGCTTAATGAGACATTTGACTTTATTATTGTTTCCCAACTGCTCAGCGAAATTTATATTTGTAAGTTTAAAGCACAGCCAAATTGACAGTGATAGACGGTTTGGCATTAACCACTTTTTTCCAAGATTTAGTCCAACAATGTCTTATTGAGTACAGCTGCAAAATTCAGATCTTACAGATGGTCACCACAATTCTTGGAGACTAAAAATCCAAGACATTGGTGCCAGCTTATGTAATGACCCTTAAAGTACTGACATGTACAAGAAAATTCACGTGTCTTTACTGTAACTTTTTTTCGTAAGTAGGCACACAGCTGGAAAGGGAACTTTAGCTGTATAATGATCATTAAGAGGCTGGTGTTACCAGAGATTAATGTGAGGGTATACGCTTTGAGTTCCTGATTGGAAAGCAACAAAACCAGATTGTTAATGATGGCTTTCCCGTGGTAGTGGGAAAGAAGGACGGCAGACAATCTTTGCTAGCTCAGTTTCTCTCCAAGGCATATTGACTTTCTCATGGCAAATAATTATAGGTTTTTTGCATCTGAGCAGATAAACACTGCTTTTATTTTGTGGGGGATGTTCTTCAGGGAAAAAAAAAAAATGAAATCAAGCTGCAGTTAGTAAACCATAATTTTTTCCCCTCCTTTCTGCATGCCTAGCTCCTATGGCCATTAAATGTGCTCTTATTTAATGGAAGACATAACAGCCTACAATGGTTTGTAACAACAAGTAAGAGGGGAGGTTGTTCCATGGCTTCTCGTTTTTGTTCACTGCAGTTTGGACTGCATCAGTTTTAAGGAACTAAAGCTAATAAAGGGCCCTAAAAACATTACATAAAGAGAACTCTGTCCTGTTATTTAAATACTTGCCTTCGAGTCCTAATGGTCCCACTTCTTACTCAGCAACTGACATCTTAACGTGCTGCTGATTGATGATTTTGAAGTCTCAAAGGGACAGTTATGGACTGAAATAGAAAATAAGAGTTGCATAAAGTTTGGTTACAAAAAGCAGATCCTATTCTTATACAAAAGTAAGAGTTGCTGAGAATTTGAAAGGGACAGAACTGCCTCCTGAAAAAATATAACGATATCGTTTTGTCTGATACTTCTCTGAAACATCAGCACCTCCCTGAGAAGGAGGAGGAAACTGCATAATATTGTGAAGTTTAGATGATCCAGCAGGCTGTTAGACTAATGGCACAACCCTCTCCTTCAACCGCACATAACACTTTATCTAGATTTTGTCTGAGCAAATTGTAAGAGTGTAGAATTTATTTCAACATGATAAAATTACAAAATTCTGAGAACTGAATTTCTTGAAGTGTTTTGTATTAATTAATAATATGTGTTTTAAATATGATTATTAGATAACAGTTAAACTTCTTAAAAAGTTATATTCTATTTTAATAGCTAAGAATTAAACAACTAAAATGAGAGAATTAAAAATTACATAGTCTCTGTCATCTCAATCTTATTTGCTCTATTAATTGGAAAATAATTGCATATATCTGTATTTTTACAGATTAATGTTTTGTTAGCAGGAAGCAGAATGTAGCGATAGTAAGTTCTAGACACATAGCTATACTCTGTCAAAACTCAGTTGAATAGAATAAAACCATGCCAATTTAAATCAGCTGCAAATCTGGCCTGTGACTATGTTGTTTTTCATTTGGACAGAGGGATGTGCAATGCATCAACTGGTCATATTCAAAGAAAATTATCCAAGAGTTATTCAGCCAGGGAAATCATTAAGCTGTTTGATTTTGCACTGTGTCCATGAACTTTACACACTATTGTGGGTAAACATACAATTTTTCTTCCCAGAAGGAAGAAAATTGGCCTAAATGGTAGAGCCTTCTCCCCTGCCCTATTTAAAAGAGATTAGTAATATTAAAAAGTCATCATTGAACTAAAAGTCACTACTATGGTGCAAAATCGAAGGCTTTGAGGAGATGACCAGTGCCTTGAAAAATGGAGATAGTTTGGGAGTGGGAAGGGAGGTGGGAACAAGACTATTCAGGACAAGAGTAACCCAGGCAAGGAGAGAGGCTCCTGAAAGCACGAAAAGACATGAAGGAAGGAAAGCACATTAGATGCAGAAACAACACAATTTGTAGGTAACACAAATTAGGCCTTAGAGAAATGTGCATTCAATCATAGAATCATAGAATCATCTAGGTTGGAAGGCACCTTAAAGATCATCTAGTCCACCATCAACCTAACTCTGACAAAAAAATAAATAAGAAATAAGCAATTAAAAACAAAAAACCCAAAACCAAAAAAATGCTAAACCATATTCTTGAGGACCATGTCAACCTGTCTTTTGAACACCTCCAGGGATGTTGCCTCAACCACTTGCCGGTGCAGCCCATTTCAATGCTGGATAACCCTTTCTGTGAAGAAATTTTTCCTAATATCCAATCTAAACCTCCCCTGGCGCAACTTGAGGCCATTTCCCCTTGTCCTATCTCTTGTCAGTTGGGAGATGAGACCGACCCCCGCTTCTCTAGACCCCCCCCTTCAGGTAGTTATAGAGCGCGACAAGGTCTCCCCTCAGCCTCCTCTTCTTCAGACTGAACACCCCCAGCTCCCTCAGCCTCTCCTCATAAGACTTACTCTCCAGACCCCTCACCAGCTTCGTTGCCCTTCTCTGGACCCGCTCCAGCACCTCAATGTCTTTTTTTGTGGTAAGGGGCCCAAAACTGGACACAGAACTCGAGGTGAGGCCCAGTACAGGGGGACGATCACCTCTCGGGCCCTACTCCCCACACTGTTCCTGATACAGGCCAGGATACCATTGGCCTTCTTGGCCACCTGGGCACAACTGCTGGCTCATGTTCACCTGACAGTCAACCAACACCCCCAGGTCCTTTTCTACTAGGCCGCTCTCCAGCCATTCTTCTCCAAGCCTATACACGTTCATATACTGTGTTTTGGTTTTTTTCTGGAGGAAGTTTTCCAGAAGTTTGCCAGAACCTTAAATGCTGTTCTCATTGGCCTTCCACTCTTCTCTCCTTTTATCACCTCTGTCTAAGCCCTCTGCTTCTACCAGCAGCCACCTGCATGGGGAAGCCTGCACCACTTCACTGAAGATGCTGAAAATAGGACGTGCTTCCTGGTTCTTGTCAGCGCCATTCAAAAGGCCCAGAGCCCACATGTCCTGGTCGTTGCCAAACATCACCATAAATATTTGTGTTACCAGTGTACCCTAGTTACCTCAGTAAACAACCTAAATACTCATACACAGACAATTAGTTATGAATACTCTACAGCATGAAGTACTACCCGATGGATTTCCCACAAGACCTCCAAACATCGTTGCTGACAGACAGCAAGGATCCCCTTAGCTCTGCGAGAGCCACACACTGTGGCCACATCACCCCACAGCTCCCTGTGCCTTGGGCTTGGCTCCAGGCAGCCTCTGTAGGGCACCTCTGCCTCCCAGTCCCCGGAACCCTTCAGATGCACCACCATTTCAGGGGCCCACTCCTGGTGGCAGCCTCACAGCTGCCTGGGACAAAGCACAACCACTTCCAACCGGGCTAACGCATGCTACAACTTTCACAGAACAGAAGGAACTCCTGGATCTCAGTCTCTTGTGTTTTCTTTTGCCTGATCTGCCTCTCACTGCTGCGCTCCCTGGGGATTGTACAGAATTTTTTAATAGTGCTGGCACCGTGACTCAGTACTAACCAAAATATCCACATTATCCTGCTATCTTTTTTTCGGTAAGCACTTACTTATTTCAACACTTTTTTTTTTACCAACCTCCTAGACTGAATAAAAAATATTTAGAACTTACCCCATTGTACACAGAAAACTCTTGAGGTGTTCACTGAATCATTGCCATCTGCCAGACACACAATTAAAATATGTCTCGTCTACCAGAAGTAGATTTGATTAAACGAGATCTCAAAATGTATTCTTACTGTCCGAGATTAAGCCAAATATCTCTCTTTTTGGGGTAGTTTGTTGTTTTTTTGATTTTTTTTTCCTCTAGCCTAAGCTGTACTTATTCCAAGGAGCTGATTTTTCTATTTTACTGACATGGTGTCCTTTGAGATATATTTTTTATAATCTTTGGCACAAGCAAAAGCCTTAACAATTTTCTTCATGTTTTCTGCTTATCTAGGGCCAATGTAAACCATCTATTGTATATCCCAATCCTTAAATGACCCTTAAATGTAAATTTAAACACATTTTTTTCAGAATGAATATTGTTCATGGCAAAAAATTCATCTAGGATTGCTAAGGACTAATATTGTGCTGTAATGACCATGCTACTAAAAAATACTCAATCCATTTTACTGGGTCTTCTCCTTCACAGGAGTTCCAGAAATAGCAGATTATACTCTTGTGGAATCTAGATGGGTCTACATTTTTTGTATAAATTTGAAATATGTAATTTCTCACTCTTCACATCAATACATTTTTGCCATACACCTGGAACAGTGTTTCTCCAGGCATCAGATATCCCTTGATATTTTCACAATTGTCACTAAAAAGTAATCTTTTAAATAGTTGTTTGCCAGATGCTCGTTGCTTACCAGGTCCTGCCTACAATCCCTCGTCTTTCTGTGCCAATGGTGAACACCCCGCCCTGTATCTGCTTATTTTCTGATTGTTGTTGTCCTGTTGCCTTTCATTGTTCCCCACATCATGGACACTACTTTGAGCTGCAAGTCTCTGTTCAATTTAAAATAAAGAAACTTTCCATTTTCTTCTGGAATGACAATTCCACCACTCTCCAGTGCTCTTGGGTCCATTGATCCCTGCAGATACTCCCATTCTAGTGATCCTGGTCCCCCCAGAAGCGTGGAGGTGGGTGCAGGCTGTTTGCCTATTGCCCCTGGCTGCAGGAAACCCCTGGAGAAGTGTTTGGGCACAGGCTGGACAGAGAGGGAGCCAACAGATGGGGCAAGTCAGGAGATGCATAGCGAAGGCACGACACTGATCTATGGTGACACCTCAGCAGGGATAGAAAAAAGGTTTTTTCCCCTACAGGACCATGTAATATTTGCTGCAAAGTAGAAAGCAATAGAAAATTTCTTGACTGAGAGTGAGGAAAGGGAACACATGCGCTCTTTCAAAGACAAAGAGGGCTGGCAAAAGTTACGTTCTGACCCTTTTATTTCCATCTGCTTTCTTTTCAGTTTTTTCTGTTTCATTAGTTACCTTGTTCCAGATATTATGCAAACAAATCTGATTTTTTAAACTTTTTATTCCTGTTTGCTTTGAACAAGGGTGCAGACAGATCTCAAAATCTTGGCTGACTTTGGATCCTGTCATCCTTCCTAAACTAACAGTGCTCTTGTCACCCTGTCTGCCAATGCACTGATCACTCTTCTGGCACTTTCAAACCAGGGCATGCTTCCTACGGAGGCTGACCGCTGCTCTGGTTTGTATATGCTATGACAAACATGACAACACGATACACTTTTTCTTGTGTACTCAAGTTTCTTCCACTGAGCTATTTCGGATTCTCTATCATCTCCTGCATGTGAGAAGATAATTCGCTTTCTACACCTCCCATCTGAATCGCACTAACTGGCCAACCTCTAATTATTTTATCAGAGGTTTGTTCTGGTCCTGCAGTAGTCTCCAACAAAATTTTGTCCTGGATCCCAGTTCCTGTCTTTTATTACATTTTCAGCACCCTCCTTTCACATGGTGTTCAGAAATCTCTGACTGTATTTCATAACTTTCCTCTTCTCCTTTCCCTCCCCTTATCAACATCCCTGTGTTTTTGCACAACACACAAAAACCCAATACTAATATACTTAGGAGACAGTCTGTAAAAGTACAGTTATTTAAAAAAAAAATAGGCCAAATTCATTTGTTAAGTAAGTAAGTCTCACTTCTGGAAGAAGACCATCGCTTTCATAATGAATTAGCTTGATAATTTTCATGAACATAATTTTTAAAATACAAGAGAAAATTAGAAAAGAAATTATTTAAATTGAACTATGAGAACAAGAAGAGAGAAACCATAACCCAGAAACTGCTAATTTTCTTTATAGCTATATGAAACTTTTCCAAGTATTTAATCTCTAAATGGAGGTCTGGATGATGACAAATTATACAGTCTGGTTATTATTTTCCATGGGTATCTACAGTAACCTATACCACATTATGGAGTTTTTCTAGAATTGATCCCCTAAGGGATGTTTCTGGAGTCTTAATTTTAAAAAAAAAAAAAATTTCAACAGAAATGTTATAAGAGACTACAGAATTTAATTTAGATAGTCCTATATGATTTCATTCTTTCATATTTTTACTGACATATTTGAATAAACAGTTATGCAGTGTCCCTGTTTTAGTTAAAGGGTATTAACCCATAAAATAGAATCATAGAATTATAGAAATGTCTAGGTTAGAAGGGACCTTTGAGATCATCTAGTCCAACCATCAACCTAACAGTGACAAAAGCCTTCACTAAACCACATCTCTAAGCACCGTGTCTACCTGTCTTTTAAACACTGCCAAGGATGGTGACTCAAACACTCCTCTGGGAATCACAGAATCTTAGTGGTTGGAAGGGACCTCTGAGATCATCGAGTCCAACCACAAAAGCCTGTTCCAATGCTTAATGAGCCTTTCAGCGTAAAATTTTTTCCTAATATCCAATCTGAACCTCCCCTGGTGCAACATGAGGCTATTTCTTCTTGTCCTATCACCTGTTACTTGGGAAAAGACACCGACCCTCGCCTCGCTATAACCTTCTTTCAAGTTGTTGTAGAGAGCGATATGGTCTCCTCTCAGCCTCCCTTTCTCCAGGCTAAATAATCCCAGTTCTTTCACCCACACTCCTTCCTTGCCTGTCCCTTCTGAATAGTTTGTAGTGATCTAATGCAGCACTCCAGTCAAGCAAGTCATGCCACCACATTTCCGTAACGGTGACTACATCATAGTTTTCCTGCTGCACAATGGCTTCCAGCTCTTCCTGTTTGTTGTCCATGCTGCACACATTAGTCTAGAAGCAGTTCAGCTGGGCTACTGGTACTGCTGTCTTTTTGCTGGAAGAAGTCTTAACTTCTACCTTACCATTCTCAGGCACAGCCATAGTTTCTAACCCATCAACAACCCTCACATCTCTGCTGCTGGTTACATCCTCCTTCCCCTTCAAATCTAGTTTAAAGCCCTTTTGATGAGCCCTGCCAACTCCTGTGCAAAGATCCTTTTCCCCCTTTGAGACAGGCGTAACCCATCCATCTCCAGCAGACCTGTGTCATGTAAACCACGCTGTGATCAAAAAAACCAAAGTCTTGCCGCTGACACCAGGCTGACCGCCAGATATTGATCTGCTGGCTCTTCCTGTTGCTTCTCTCATCTTGTGACTGGAATGACACAGGAGAACACTACTTGTGCTCCTGACCCCTTAAGCCAGTCATCCCAAGGCCTTGAAGTATCTTTTGATAGCCCTTGGGTTTCTTGTTAACAGTTCATCTCTGCCTGTCTGAAAAATTAGTAGACAACCCTCACATCTCTGCTGCTGGTTACATCCTCCTTCCCCTTCAAATCTAGTTTAAAGCCCTTTTGATGAGCCCTGCCAACTCCTGTGCAAAGATCCTTTTCCCCCTTTGAGACAGGCGTAACCCATCCATCTCCAGCAGACCTGTGTCATGTAAACCACGCTGTGATCAAAAAAACCAAAGTCTTGCCGCTGACACCAGGCTGACTGCCAGATATTGATCTTCTGGCTCTTCCTGTTGCTTCTCTCATCTTGTGACTGGAATGACACAGGAGAACACTACTTGTGCTCCTGACCCCTTAAGCCAGTCATCCCAAGGCCTTGAAGTATCTTTTGATAGCCCTTGGGTTTCTTGTTAACAGTTCATCTCTGCCTGTCTGAAAAATTAGTAGAGGATAGTAATCTGAAGGGCTTACCAGGGATATAAATATTGATAAAAATGGTATAACAAGCTCATTAAGACAATACTTTACACTGTGAGATTCACAATATATTGGGAAGAGAGAATTGCTTGAAGTCTCTGAAAAATAATTAAATGAGAAAAGAAATTGGGAATTATCATGGTCTATTTTTCTTTTACAGCTCTCCAAACCAAGAAATCCCTGCTTAAATCTCTGTCAGCGTAAGTATTTTATTATTACACTTTTTTTTTTCTTTCAGGTCCATGAGCTGTTGTCTTTAAAAAAGATCATTTTGGAATATCTTTTTTAATAGTAGGTAGCTTAAATTATCTTGTTTACAGTTCTAGTAAAAAAATATAGATGAGTGGCTGTTTTTTCAATTACACTTCAGTAATTTGCTTTGTGGCATAATATTCCACCTCTGCCTCATGCCAGAGGGAAAATCAACTATTTTCCACAATAGATGGAGAAAGACCTTTCCTTAGCACAGATTAAGAGCAAATAAATAAATAAATAATCCTTTTTTGGGTACAATTATGAAAACTCAACACTTGGCACCATGACACCCATTAGGGTTGGCTCACAAATGCGCCCCAGAAGACTCCTTATTGCAGATGCTTATATTTTCTGAAGTTTTCACTCAAACTAAAAAAATCTAAGTGTCCAGTTTTACCTACTCTCAGTTGTATTCTTTACATGGGAACTATTTTTTTTTTTTCATTTCCAGTGAGAAAACATGCATCAGATCCAGGAGAGTTTACAACACCACCAGCAGTTTTAGGAGAACCTACAGATCCCGAGTCTTAGAAAGCGAGCCTCAAAGCTTTTGTAAAAATCAAAGTACATACCCTCCATTCAGGCATGGAGTGAGGTGGCCAAATAGCCTAATTGCAAGCATTTAATCAGAAGGCCTAGCATGGGGTGTGCATTTGCAGTGGAGATGAGGGTGGTAGTTAAATCCACAGTGTGGAGCACTAAAGGATAAGACTGAGCACAATGGGAGGCTGCACAAGGTGGTCTTTGAGTTGGTCAAATTAAATCCAGGGATCAGGTAAGGACTAGTAAGGTTCAAGTGGCTCAAAGTATCCAGAAGTACCCATCTGTCTCTTCACTGACAATATCTAAGCTTACATTGAGTTGCATTAGCTGATACTTCCCACTGAATTTCTGTGGAATTTGGACAACGGGTTCCCCCTAGGTCCTGAGAAAACCAACATTAAAAATGTTGGAAAATCAATCTGCATATAAGTGAGGATATCTAAGACAGGTTACAACCACATGGGCTATCTTTTAATGCAATTTTGATGATGTTTGGTTTTCAAATACCTCAGCTTTGTAATGCAAGGACACTTTCAAATAGAAAATTTTCAAAGTAAACCACATAATGTCAATCATCAAGAATAAAAGCATGTAGTTGCACTTTCTATTAACAGATGGAAACAGCAGATGAGCCCAGATAATTTAATAATCCCTGGCAATATTAATTTTAGATCTGAAACATTTTGAGAAAAAACATGTTGGATATTCCCCAAGGACATCGATAAAACCAAAATCAACTAATTCCCAAATAAAACAGTCTAATAAGCACATCATTCAGTTTGCTGCTAATTCTTGCTGTAACTGGGTACAGTGTCACCTTGACACAGAATGCTGTTACAGCAAAGTAAACTACACAAAGAGAGCCATCTGCATGTAATAGAAATTAAATCTACTACACTGCGGTCAGCATTTCACCAGGCAATCATTTAGAAACGCTGTTATGAAACATTGCAGGCTCCTGCTGGGATTTGGTTCCTATAAATATGTGGCCCATGTAATTGTTTAAAATCATAGCTGTGTGATATGCTTTATTGAAGAGAAGTACTGCAATGAAATTAAATGAGCAATACATCCAGAGTAATAAACAGAAACAACTGAAATGAAGATCTTTGTTCTGTTCAGGATCAGAAAGCAATAGTGCCAGCAGTCTGATAGCTACTCATTCCACTTCTTTCCCTGCTATCATTCACAACTGTAGAGCCTGTTACTGAGCCTTAAAAGGGGTTTCCATGTGAAAATAAACAGCACTCAGCTCACGTATTACATGGATGTTATACCCACAGTTTAAAGTGGTAGATCAAAGGGTCTACATACAGTGTTTTGAAAGAACCAAAAGAATATACTTCCTATAGGAGATATTTCTTACTAATTCCTATTCAACATGTTCTAAGATTATGACAGGAAGCACAAGTATTTTAAAACAGCATAAAATAATAAAATATTTTATTATTACACTTTTTCACTTTTGTCCTTTTTTTTTTTTATTAAATCCATGAGCTATTGTCTTTAAAAGGATTTAAAGTCTCATATTTAGTAGCAAGATGGCTTAAATTATCTTGTTTACAGTTCTAGTGAGAGGTATAGATAAGTGGAAATGCTGGTTTTTCCAGAGTGCTCTCCTAGCTATCTCCTCCAGCTCTCATTTCTCATCCCTCCCTGTAAAGAAAACACTCCTGCCTGACCAGCCTCCCTTCAGACTGCTTCACTTCTATTCTTATGGCAAGTACTTCTTCCTCATCAGTTAAAAGAAACAAATAAAAAAACCCAAACCAACCAAGCAAACAAAAAAACCCAAACCCGTGACATTAGCAAACACAGAGCATCATGGCTTCCCAAGATACCACGAGGTGCTCACAGCAGCCAAACTGAAGCACGGGACATCGAAGCCACTTCCCAGGTGACACACTCGATACTAGAGTGCAAAGCCTGGGGCCACTAAAGCTGACATCATTACTCATCCCCCTTCGCTTCCCCTAAATTCCCTTGGTGTTTTTGACCACTGTTGCCATGATCTGGACTAACACAAAGCTGCGTGGGTATTACATACCTGCCACAGTCAGGTCCTGGGAGGTCTTCTACCCTGGCTGAACTCAGGAATGCCACATGTCAGGACGTGAGATGAAGTCCTTCATGCTTGGCTCAGGCAGATATTTCTGTCTCATAGACAATTGAAGGTACAGAAGTTATGGCACCTATGTGGGTTGGAGGGATTTTTGTGGGCTGCTTTCAGAGGTAGGTATCTCAGCCCTTGTTAGCCTCTTGCTGTATGCATAGGTAGGGTGGTAACAATACCATTTGTTACCTGAACAGTCATGAATCATTGCTGTTACGGTATGGCTGCAGAGTAAACGATTACCAATTCAATATGTGCTTCTCCCTCTGCCAAGCTGCTAAAAGAGAACAAAAATGGGCCAAGGCTGATTTGACTCCCCTGTTGTGCCAGTGACTAAAATTAATCTAAAATTTTGGTTTGTAAAATGAAGCAGATGGTTGTCAAGGTTTTCCTAGCAAAGCAGCCTGAGATTTGCAAACTGCATGTTCGGACTTAGACCAAAACCACAGAGCACGTTGGAGTTCAGCTTGGATTTGAGCTTTTCCAGAAACAACGGAAACTTGATATCACTTCAGATCAGGGGCAAAAGAAGTAAAACCTTCATTGCAGAGTTCAGCTTGTGGTCACGTCATATGAAAGAAGGCCAGGTTACTAGTGAGTGCACTAAAAGCTTTACTCATAAGTAAGACAAGATATCATGAGAAGTATAAAAAACTCACTAATATTTGACCTAAAAACATTGCAGCCTGGTAGTATTAATGAAGTTATCTTTAATTAAAGCTTGCTAAATAGGTAGCTAAAGAGTACTAAAACATCAACTGGGAGAACAGAGTAATTCAGCTCAACAGAAAAAGCACCAAGCAACTCTTCCATTGCTTTTAATGGTTTGGGCTTTTTGTTTGCCATGGAAATGCTAGCTGCATATTCATCTATATAATTTCATTATATTGTTTTAAATGTGATTTTTTTTGGCTTAAGAAACACAATATTTGTGACAAATGATAATATAATTTATTAATAAACATTTACACTTATTTTTTACTTTATGAAATAAACAGGATTATTTATTTCCACTGTAATGTATGCTACCGTGGCACTTGCTAAACACATAAAAACTTTCCTTATAATCTGTTGATTTTGATAATAAGCTGAATTGGCTAAAGGCTGCATCAAGGATTATGGAGTATCTGTCCTCAGAAGCGTGGCACAGTTCTTCAAAATCCTGCAGCCATTCCTGTTGAAACTTGACTGAGGTTCTAAGCTAAAACCTGACAGAGTCATTATGGCCTAACCTCTCAGCTAACGACAGTTTTATCTAGTATAGAATGAACAACCATAGACCGATTCAAAACTTTATATATTAGAAATGTAGTAATATATAATAGTAGTAATAGTAATATGTAGTATGTCTCTTACTATGCATTATCCTTCTTTCCTTTCTTGTTAGGAGCAAGCAAAGCTCTGGGCTTTGTGGATAGATCAAAAGTAATGGTAAGCACAAAAAGGATAAAATAAAAATTACTTTAATGTCTTAGCTTAAAAATATATATCAATCTTCTGAAGAATTTTTAACCCTTTGTATGGTGGCTTTGGATGATGTTGTTTTGTATGTTTGAAGAAAGAATAACACATTATGTTATTTCCCAGTTCATTCAATTTCCCAGAAACACCCCTTCCTCCCTTTTCCACCTCAAAGTTTGCTCTATAATCCTGTTCTTTCAGTGGCAACCCCTGTGTGAATCAGAAAGAACAAACCTTAGTTAAGGAGTTCTATTGCTTACAACATGGTACCTTTTGAAGCTGGTTCTGGCTCTGGCAAATTTAAAAGTCAGTCACTGAAAGCCAAGCTGGGTAAAAGCCATCCACAGAGAAGATGATCTTGACCTATGGAGGATCAGCAGATGTGGGGCAGGAATAAGACTGGACTCCTGAGGAGTCTACTCACTTCTCTCTTGCACTCAACAGGGTTGTTGGAACACCTGACCCACAGAATGATTTGCCTGAAAGACAAAATTAACTAACTCACTCTTTACAATGCTAACAATTTGTTTAAAAACCCAAGTACTAGGATGTACATATCTGAAAACACAGGCGTAAAGAAGAGAACACATTCTGCAAATAACTATAGCTATCTTGGCTTAAGTTGTGAAATGTGTTGATTTTTCTTCTAACAAAACCTCTTCAGAAAGTGGTGTTTATTTTGATAAAACTGCCCTTCCACTTTAGCTCTCTGACATGTTGTAATATGTTTTGTTTCTCTGTAAGATTGCCTTATCCATTTTAGAATAACAGCATGTTACACATATCTGGTATCATAAGAACTGTCAAATTGTAGCAAACCAAAATCTTCTTGGTTTAGCAAGAATTTTCCATTCTTGATCAGTTTCTTTGAAATTCCCCTTTATTCTTCACTGAAAATATTCCTATTTTCTCCTTTTTTTTTTCAGACCCATGAAGTAAATTTGACAAACTATATATTATATAAGTTGACATTAATATATGTAAGCTTGTAGATTGAAGTCTGGACGGAAAACAGTATTTCACAAGATTCATAGCAGCATTAATCTGGCAGTGATGAAGAACACAGCTCTTGCACCTAATTCATCTGGTTACTTACTCTGCTATTGTAAGGTCTTCTGAAGATCTTTAGGGGCTTTTCTGTTTGAAGTTATGTATGTATTCAGATATATATAAGTATTTGCATTTACACAAACACATATATAAGCATTTGCACGATTAAAGACAATTCATTTATGCATTGGTAGGACATAAACTATAACACCAGAATAAAACTAACAGTCAACAGCTGGCTGGAAAAAAAACATGGACTGCACAGTGGGAGCGACATTGCCCTAGGAAGCTGCATGGAAATGAATTAAGGAGACATTACTTGGACTATAGAAAAGAGAGGAGGAGAAAAAAAACCCCACAACCACCGAGGTCTTAGCACATTGTGCAGAATTCAAAACATACTATACAAATAGTTTCAGAGGTGGCTGCATCAAGTTGTGGGTTTGCAGTGACACCATCTGCCAGTTTTCACTGTCCTGTCCCAGTTTCCCAACAGGAAATGTGACCGTAGTCAACCTGCACAGGTGGGCTTGGCACTGGAAATTATTGCTTCTCGTATCTCAGGTCAGAAAAGTGGAGCAAGGCTCTTCAAGCAATTTGCAAAACTTCAAAAACCTCCACTTGTCCCTGCCTTTTGGCAGGTCTCAGTATGCACATAACTTGCTTCTCTGTGCACATAAATGGGTACAAATTCCCCATTAGCTTGTCCTTAAAACAGTGTTCTCATGGAAAACAGCCACAAATACTACTTTCTGAGCATATAATACTGGATCATTTTCAGTCAATGCTCAAGCTGTGTGATGCCACTGCATAAGGTGTGGGGAAAAAAGCACAACCACAAGGAGACATGGAGCTGCAGATTACAAACAAATTCAGCATTCTATGATCATATGATTCCTGGAAGACAGTATGCTTCTCAGGGCCAACCACAATATTTTTTCCAACCTTCCTTGGTAGGCTTGCTTACCTTTGAAAACAGCAACATGAAATTTGTGACTCCTAGGAAGATGACTGGATTTTAGGTTTTAAGAAAGAAAAGTGTTTTGCCATTATTTCTAGGCAGAAATATCTGAAAATTGAAATTTACATAGCCCACATACTTCACACTTTTCCAGAAGGTTCTTTAGGAAAATTAAAATCACGCAAAAATAAAAATGAATTCTTAAAATCTAAGCAATTATAAGAAAAAATAAGTAGTATTCAAGGACACAGAAGCTAGAATGCTCTATGTACAAATAACTACTCCAAGTTTCAAAAGTTTGCATTTATAAAACATAGAGGCAATGCATTTTTTATATATAGCATTAAACTCTCTCTTGCTTCCTGTCTTTTTACTTTTTAATTAAATTTTGCTTTTTTAATTAAATATGGGGAGTCAGAATGTGTCCCTTTCTAATCTAAATTCTGCCAGACTGTATCTGAAGGAGCTTTTTCCCATGGGTTTACTTTCAGGCTGAGAAAAAGAAAGTTTTAAATGTTCTCTGCTTTGTATCAAGTGAGAGAGAGGCCAGTGTCTGGAATGCCTTTGACATCTGTCTACACTTACTTGCATTGGGCTTGAAATCCTGGTGGAGATCAACTTGATATTTCCATAACCTCTGTAAATTCTGGCAATCCGTATTCTCATCCAGAAATCGTGGCATATGAAGGATCTCCCCATTTAACCACCTCAAACTCTCTTCCTGTCTCCAGAGCTACATTTTGAAGCATCAGTCTCTCCAGGAAAAAAATTAATAAGAAAATACTCGTTTGCACATGACTGGCTGCATACCACACCATGCCTTGTGCACAACGACATGTATCAGCTTTCCTGTTCTAATGTGAATAGATGATATATTATTACATAAAGCAAATATCACTTTATATATAATGAACAGTTTGTCCACATTTTTTTTCTGAAAAATGAAACCTATACAGTAGTATTTAGACACTTGATAGATACTGCTCTGTGGCATTTTCTGAATCAGAAGTTCACAGATGCTTAAAAAATTATTTTTTCAGAGCAGTTAAACATCATGCAATTGCTTTCTATGGTCTGTGTTGTCATGCAAATTCAGGTTTTCCTGTTGATAATCTCACTTAAAAAAAATAAAATTATTTTTTCAGAGCAGTTAAACATCATGCAATTGCTTTCTATGGTCTGTGTTGTCATGCAAATTCAGGTTTTCCTGTTGATAATCTCACTTACTTTAGCTTTCTCATTTTACACTGCCTTTCCAATTGCTTCCCAGTACCCTTTGCAACTATAAAGTTTGCGTATGAACACACCAAGGATCAGGACCCCTCAAAGTATATTTTAATATCAGCCTGCTAAAGTCATAACAGTCTCTTGCACTTTTTCAGCATGCCTTATTTTCAAGTAATGCTATTATTTCTAAATGCTTGAACTCTCACAACACGCAGTCTGCATTACTGTTTGTGATTATCATGTTTCTAGTCCAACCTTGATAGAAACTTATCTACAGCAATACATTGGAACAGAGTCAAATATTGTTTAGAATATCATGAGACCTTTTTTTTACCCCCTTCGACATTCAGCTTTTTAACTGGATAGGTCTGTGAGAGACTGAATCTGTGATCCCGAGAAAACAAATCCCTGTTTTTCTAAGTTTCATGTAAATTCATTATGGTTATATGACTCATGGGCTTTACTGGCCTTATTGGTTTATTTACTAAAGTGCCATGAAGCAGTTCATCTTGTTTACTGAGGTCTCTGGTCATTTCTACTATTTAAATAACACTGTTCTTTTAAAATACCTACATGTTTAAAGGATTATTAAATAATGGAATTTTCTATGACATTATATTACTTCAGTTTCATACATCAATCCACTGCAATGCTATGACAGCATCCAATCATGACGACACAGAACACAGCCTTCTCTAGTCTTTTTACAATATACATTAAATATTATGGCAATCTACAGGTACTATCAAAATGCACACAGCAAATGCTAACAATCCTGAAACACCGTGAATGACAGATTTTAGTGTAGATGCACAACTTTAAAGAAGATAAAACAGACACGCAACTTCTAAAGTCAAGATTAAAACTTTTGATCATTAAACACTTCTCTTGATAATCTGGCAATAGTATCAAGCTTTTTTTTTTTTTTTTTTTTTTGCTCCACAGAAGCAGTATGTCAGATCATCAGTTGAAACCACGTAAATATAGCATCACTTGGGAATAGTGGCTAAGCCCTGTCAGGCAAGCAATCCCATAGAGCATTTTCATTCTCCTGTAAAATTTCTCCCTCTCACTTACCTTGGAAACTCTATTACTTTTCTTTCCAAATGTAGTTGCTCATTTTGCATCCCAGGTTTATCTGTCACAAATTACATGTGATCATGTCATTATTTGACAGGGTTGAAATGTCTCAGAAATTCAGCTCTATTCTGGCTTCTCCATAGTATTCTAATACATATAAGGTTGCAAAACCACAGGAAACCCACTCCTGCATTGTTTAAACTGTAGGTGACTTTAATCTGCCACTATAGTTAGGTCTCTTCCACTACAAAAAAAAAAAGCAAAGTAGGTATGATAATATTGTTCTGACATACTCTAAAAATTAATGATGAGCATCAAATAAACAGATTTTAACAGTCTAAGAAAGGCTTTCAAATAAGTTTTGTTGGTTGGTTGATTGTCATCCCCCCCACCCCAAACCATATCTTCTGTAGAATCTTATTGCAATGCAGCACACAGGCTAAGTATTTTCTCAGCCTTTCCACAGTGTCAAGGATCACTTTATTTGAAAACAACAAAGTTCCTTTAAAGAAAATCAAGAACATCAAAGAATATTTAAAATGCACAATTACTTTTCAAAAGTGAACCAGTGCAGATTCCTAGAGAACTCATTTAGCTATTTTCAGTGAAACACACCCAAAATATTCCAATTCAAATTTTTGTGCAGAAGCTTCAAAAAGCATCTTGATTTTACTGAACAAAATGCTTACAAGAAATAAAACTTGCAACAATTTAAATACCACACATGGTGGATCCCCAAGTAGCTTTTACAAATGTTCAGTTGAATAGATTTTAGTCAGAAAAGTTTGTGTGTAGGATGATGCTGCAAAGGAAATGGAATTGATGAAAATTCTTAAGGGTCTATTCCAAGATTCCTGTTTTGGGAAAGCTTAACAAGATTAATTTATGTAAATAATTTATTAATAGGCATTTAGAAAGTACGGATGATCATTATTCTTTTTGTCACACTTTCCAGTCAATATGGGTATAAGAACAATTAGCTATAGCACTTTTGTAATGATTTAGTACAGAAGACTCTCCTTCTGGAAGCCTTCATCAGATTAATAAATTACCTACATCTGTAATATGGCACAAACTACTAGAAATTAGGATAAGTGGATGGAAACTGGAGCTTGTGGCAGGCAGGCAGATACCTTAGGAGAGGCTCCCTGTAAGTTACCTACTCTGTGTAACGAGGCTACAGGTGGCAGAAAAAACATTCCTTGTTTCTGGCTAGCTGAAGTAGTTCCAATAGCAGCTCTTGTGGACCTCAAATATGGCAAATCTGCTTTTGGGTGTCCTCGCACAATCCTGAGGTAAGCATAAAAAGTGATGAGGCAGAACAAGGGAAGTTACCAAATCAGTTAAGTTTCACAAAAAAATGCAATGGTACTAAAGTGCATGATGTTGGCACAAGATGACATTTTTCCCCCTTTAATTTTCTTATGTACTTCCTTCCTAATCTATTTCTGCTTCTTATTATTATTTATTGCAAGGCATAAGCTTTGTTGAAATAAATACTGGAAAAGGGGGGGGGAAAGAAAAAAAAACCAAAAACAAAAGAGAGTTCAAAAACTCAAATATAATGGTTTTGTTTGCTGTCATGCACATGAGCCTTAAAATAGGTTCAATCCATTCCAGAATTCACTGCAGGAGCCTAAACTTGCAGGGTTTTTTTCATCCCAAACTATATATAAATTTGACTCTAGGGAAATTTCTTACACGCAAACGGTAAATTGCATATTCATATGTTCAGAAACTTTTATCCCATCACGCACAAATATTATGCCTGCAGCCCATTAAATCCACTGAAAGTGTCTCGTAGTTCCAGGGTGTGTTTTGGTCTGATGAATAAATAAATCTGCAGTTTCTTTAATCTATGCACTGACACTCACTAAATGTTGAAGCATCTCCACAAGGCTGCATATATTACAAATGTCAGAGTTTCATTTTGACAAAACTTTGCCTACCATTTTCAAATAACTGAACAAAATGATATATTCAAAATCCCGTTCTCTATTTTGCTGATGAGAACTGCTACGCACTTTTCACCAGCTGACAAAGCAGCATATGTCTCAGTCTCTCAATATGTCTTAGAATGAGGGGGAAATGCAAGCCAATTACATACCAAAGCTTACTCGCTGTCTTTTAGCTGAAGCTTCCAGAACACCTAATAGCAGGCATTTTTGGTTTAATTTTATCTTTATTTTCTTTTAAAGTGTGACTCCTGTACCCTCTGACTTTAAAAGCAACAATAAAACCTCTAAGAGTCAAATTAAGAAAGCCGTGAGCTTGCCTGCAATTATTAATGTATTTCTTTGCCTTAAGAGGGTGTCCAAAGGGTGATCATCTCTAGTGACTGACAGGATGTAACGCAACTAGGAGCATTGGATGGTTTGACTGGAGATTTCTCAGGCAGTGGCACTCTCTTCCTTTGCATAAAAGACTCTTTTTGTGAAACAGAATTGCTCGGAGAGACTAAGACTGTGCTTAGTTCCACAAATTGAAAAATAATCATCATAATGAAGTCTCAGAGCCAGCCCATTCCTTGGCACATGCAATCACGTCTGGGATTGCACAACCACTCTTACTTCTGCAAGTGTGAGAATTTTATTTTTCCTTTCTTTCTTTCCATAAATGAAGCCAAAATGAAATGTAATTCCTTTTACCACATGAAGGATTTGATCTTTGCCAATTTGAGTGATTTGATCAACTATAAGTTTGGCACAAATCACATCTGTCACATGGAAGGACAAAATACAGCCACTCAGAAATCAATCTAAAGTAAAGGCAATGGGTTAAGCTTATGAGCATCCTGCAACGATGCTCAGTAATATATCAAAGGTTAAAAAAAGAAAACACACAAACTCATCATGTATCAGCTTATTTGACTTAAGAATTCTAACGTAAGCATCTCAGTTACTCAGGCATGGTGTAATAAGTGAGTAGTAAGAGAAAAATAGTCCATATCATACGAAAAAAAAAAAAAAAAAAAGAAACAGAAAGCAAGGAATCTTACTTTTAGGTGTTAATATAGCATGGTATGACATGCCAGCGAAGTAGCTGGACAGCTGACAAGTAGAACCAAAACCTAGTATTACACATTCACAAAGTGATATAGTCACAGTTAGCACAATCAGCAGTGTGACTGCAGTTTGCAGTTTAAAAGTTTGGACAAATCTTGTAGTGCACCCAACTGCATTGGTATTTTATTTTTCTTGGAGGGCAAATTTACAAGTTCAAAAAAAGTCTTGTTCACAACTCCTTTAACACTTTATCCCTAATGCAGTTGATGACGTTACTCTCCTCTTACAGGTTTCTGTCAAGTGAAACACCTATGGTCACACAATTAGCAGAATCACTTCACGTTCTCAGTCAAAACCAGCTATCAAGTTTTGTGTTTGTTTTTTTTTTTTTTTTTTTTTTTAAAAGTTTAGAGAAATAATTGCTCGTGTTTATAAGTCACAGGACATAACACATGCCCCTTACTTGCCAGTTTGAAGAGAAATTTTGCAATGGAAGTCAATACCAGATGATTTAAGACTAGTTTTCTTCTCTCAAAAGCATCAACACCATATGCTGCAGCCTGTCCCATTAACACACCTGGTTTACAGAAGTTGCTTTCTAGGATTCAGGAAGACTTCAAGTACATCCTTTACTCCTTAAATAACCACTAGGGTCATTTAGTAGCGAAGCATATTGATCAGCTATGTATAAAAACAGAAGGCAATAAAAAAGAGTCCATTAAATCCATGAAGCACTGTGAAGAAAGTTACTCCCTGATTATTAGTATTAGGTAGCTGCATATAAAACAAGATTTTTCTCTGCTGATTACAGATTAGACCAAACTCAATAATAAAGGTCAAACACTGGAGTTATTCTACACTGGCTGAGATCAGATTCTCTCCAGCATAGAAGGTGACTTTGACACATTTCAGCTCCAAACCATTCTTTGCAGCAGGTTCTGCCCAACATTTAAGCACCTCCCCAAGCAATTCACTGAATGAACATTGTGTTCTAGGATGCAATTTATTTAAAAACATTTATTTTAGGCAAAATTAAACAGACATTTGAGATTACATAGAAATACAATTTCCAATTGAATCACATAATCTTTTCATTAAAAATGCACTGCTGTGTTGATTTAAGTAATTTTGTATGGATTGAGCAGGTATGTAATATTTAACCATGCCACTTGCAGTCAACTATCGTAAAAATCAGTAACGAAAAAGGTTTCTTAAAATGTGCAAATATTATCTTAGTGTTACCATTGATAATAAATGACCACTAAATAGATGCTTATTACGTAAAGCTTTTTAAAGTACAATAAAAATACAAATTCTATTTGTTAAAAAAGGCCATTGCTATGGCTACTAAACATCCTCATTATACAAATTGCAAAATACTATATGACAAACAAAATTATAAAGACTTTTCTTTATGAAACATATACTATTCTATTTGTTAGTGATTTTATATATTTTTAATATATATATTTATATATAATACTCTATATGAATGTTGAACACAGAATAAGAGAGAGGAAGACTAATGTAATGTAGAACATTAAGGCCCCCATTCAGCAAGGTACCTGAACATATGTTAAACTCAACAAAGGAATAATCCCATTCATTTCAGTGGATTTCAAGGTATAAGCTGAAGTACTCTGTTGAACAAGGCATAAAGATAAACATGTGATGACAAATTTGTAAAATGCATTTTTGGTGTAAACTATAACTGTTAAGGATAAAACTCTAAGTATCACAAAAAACCTCTCATGAAAAAGCAAAGAAAAAGTATTTTTAAAAGAATCTGAAATTTTGTTTTTTCCACACCTGTATGTTTTGAGGGGAAAATATTAGAGCTTTTCAATTTTTGAATTGAACTAACATAAAGTTTGGGCATCAAAACACTAATGATAATAATTTTCCAAAATAGGTTTAAGATGGTATTTTATTGCTTATGCTAAAGGTTAATGAAGAGTATGCATAGACAGGTCAGCGTTAAACTCACTAACAGCTGAAAGTTTTGGTGTGTAGTTATTTCTGAAACATGAACAATCAGTGGGTATGAAGGACTTACTAACTTATATTGAATTCTTGCAGCAAGCTTCAAAATTATAGTAATACATATAACATTAAAGCAGATAGTGAAAACAATTCTCAACAAAGCCTGACTGAACACTCAG
This sequence comes from Calidris pugnax, assembly GCF_001431845.1. Taxonomy (NCBI): domain Eukaryota; kingdom Metazoa; phylum Chordata; class Aves; order Charadriiformes; family Scolopacidae; genus Calidris; species Calidris pugnax. The sequence continues at coordinate 20,747,265 of NW_015090990.1, forward strand.
GTGTTGAAAGTAACTTACAGAACTGTGCACAGTAAACAGTGCCTGCTTATACACAAAATTACATAGATTTCTAAGTAAATGTAAGACCATAATCTTCTTTTTAAGTTATGGTTATCATGTAATAAATTCCAAATTACATACTTTACAGTTCAGCTATAAAATATCAAAAAAAGGGCAGTTACTTAGTCCATTCTGCAATTTAGCAGTTTTATTATGCTCTTAAACAGTAATTAGCATACTAAGAATTTGTTTGTTTCTAAAACATGAAGTAAGGACCTAAAATCTTATGTATTTTATAAACTAATAACAACATATATACAGCACAGTAATCATACACAGTAATGGAAATCAATTACATGGCATCCAGATTTGTTTTAAGCATATATTAATGGTTAGTATTTTCTGCTTTTTCACTGCAATTTGAACTTTTTGTACTAGATATTAATTATTTTACTGCTTGAATATTAAATGATGACTTAAGAGCATAATTTCAAAATGCTGCCAGATAAAGTATTACATAAAAATCATGCTTGTGCATCTGCAAACAGAGGTATGTGTGAGCTTTCTGAAGAACTGCTCCAGTCATAAAGCATAATAAGCTTGGGCCAAAATTTGACAGAAAGAAACACAATAGTGTAATTTAATTCATATTTCATAAACAAATACAATTTTTTACATTTGTACAGGGAAAGACTGGAAATGGAAGTTGGATTTTTACAGAAGCAAACCTGACAAGAGTTTACATGTTGAAAAAAGCAATTTTTGGCACATGGATAATATTTGTGAATACGTGTTCAGAATTTTAAAAAACCCAAACCACTGTGAAGGAATTTCACATTTAGCTTCTTGTCATCAGCACCTGCTGTCTAGTGGGTCAAGACAAAATACTGTGCCTTCAAGAGTTAATCCCATTTTGAACCCCTCCTGCAATGAAACAAGACATAGTTATTAAAAAAGAAAGTGATTTCTGGAGGATAAAGGTCTCTTTCTAAAAACACCTAAATTTGAACTTATCTTTAGGCAGATAAACCATAATGATACTTTAGAGTGAATCCATAGACATTTACATTATTTGGTCAGCTGATTTTTAATAAGTCTTAATGGTTAACTTATAAAAGGATGTATCTTGTACAACAAAAGAAATACAGTATGTATTTAAATGAAGAAAATATTATAGAATAAAAAAATATTGAAAATTCATATAGATCGGTTGATAGAAAAGCAAACAAGCTTGACGTGCATCATGTTGTTCCCGAGTTAAACTCAACATGATTTATAAGCAGGAAAGATTAGGGCTATATGAGCAAAAAGTTTATTATATTTACATTTTAACGATTCAGATAAGTCACAGACATTGTTACTAATCCCAGGTGTCTCCTACATTCAGTAATACCTTCTCTTAGAAGTAGTCCAACAATAATTATAGTACTCGACCGCATCTCAGAGGTTTGTTCTGAATTGCTCCCTGTGCAGTTAAATTGACAAGTGCATGTTTTACAGCCTACTGCCATCCGAGCTTCACTAAATAACGCAAATAAAATTATACTAAAAATACTAAAATCACATAAAATTTGTGCAAATGAACAAATGGTGCATTTCAAAGGCATGTAACTCAGTGACATAAAATACAATGATCTTTAGAAAGTGCAACAAATTTCTTTAAAAGTTTAGACCAAAACTCCTGTTTTAGTCACATTAGTTTTATTAGTAGAAACACAAACATGGTCATCACCCCCTCTATTGAAAAGAAATTCATTCCACAAGTACCTGTATTTGTTTTTACAAAATATACTTAGCTTGCACCTGTTCTAAAATAAGAACAGCACTTTTAATACAGGTGAAATGCTCTTGTTTTCATTTCTCTTTTTTCTTTAAAAGAAGCTGAACAATTGAGGCTTAACCTTCAAGAGAAAAGTCACCTTTGAGTCAAGGAAATATCAGTCTGCTAGGTGGAAGTACTGTAAAACTATAAGCAATTGGAAACAAGGGCTCTGAATAGAAATGCCATGAAAACATCAACTCCAGTGGCAGCTGTAACAACGTTCAGTTCAGGGCTGTCCTAATACATAGTTCACTTAGAAAATGTTGATTGCATGCTATGAAATCAATAGTATGTGCTTTCATGAAGCAAATACCTTGTAAATGAATCTTTTTGTAAAGCAATCCGTATTGGGATCAGGCATAAACTCAAAATACACAGCAGTACCTCAAGAGCATGCCTTTTGGCTTTAAAACATAAATCTCAAATCAAACCAGCTTCATTTCAAACAAATTTAAACCACAGGCTAAAATTTTGAGAGCTTATGAGTATTTAATAATCCCACCAGCTACTAGAGTAGTGTTGAGAAATAGAATAAACTTCCTGGCAACTGGTTTAAGAAGGACAACCAGCTTGATTCTTAGCAATGCAATCCAGAGAACCCTTTCACTGACCATGCATCCCAGTCATGCCCTGCATGCTGGTGGCTTTCATTTAAGCACTGTTTGTTGGTGTCTTACGTAGCTGCACTTCCAATACCCTTTTTTCTGGCTAGCTAAGAACAAATCAGATTATACATTTTGGAAGCACACACATATCTCATTGCTCTTCTGTTGATCATGTTGGGGTTTCTAATTTTTGTTTTATTCTATACAAACTGATATTTTGTCACTTACCACTTAGCTTGTGCTTGCTATGATTTTACTTCGAACCATTTCTACTTTCTCAAAGAACAGCAGTCTCCTTGACCTTTCCACCTGCAATCTCACTCCAGACCACTTTGCCCCCCATTTAGTCGTCCTCCTCCTCTTTTAAGCTGTGATATTTTGCATTTAAAACAATCACATTTTCACATATTTGCAATGTGATCAATGTTAATCCATTAAGAGATAGCTGCACTATATGTATCATAATTATTTAAATAGCCTTTTAACTTTCTTAACATAATGAACTACTGTCTGTTCTAAAAGAAAAGAGTAACGTGGTTGCCATGTGCTGTTATCAGCTCCGTACCTGAGAACCCAGCTTCTATTACAGGCAGAACTGTCAGAAGTAAAACCTACCACTACAGTGCCAGGAAATGCAGTGTTAACACATGCATGCTTAAAAAAGGACCATGCATACAGCTGTCTATAACAGGAACATGACATTTCAATGTTCACCTGTTAATCACACAAGAACAGTATCGTCAAGGACCAGATGCTACAGTTAATAGTAAACTGAAACTTCCATGCCAACCCCAGGGTCAAAAAAAGCCCAAGAACACAAAGAGACATCAAGGCAATCTAGATAGCCATCTGGGCATTTTTCAGATTTTAAAAGAATATAAAAAACAGATTTTTTTCTTCATAAATATTTAAGTGGAGGACAAGAAGTGCATAGGAGTATAGACCAAAGAAAACTGTATTGTCTCAACCAATATTCCATTAAATTAAATGCAGGCCTCAAAAAGGAAAAGAAATCACAACTTTCTTGTCTAGTAGACTCTTTGGCAAACTGATGGCAATGAAATTTCCAGAGATTCAGACTCCAGATTTCCTATAGCTATCTCCACTCCTAATCCCTCAGGTTTTGCAAAATAATTCCAAATGCTTAAATAATTTTTGGAATCTCCAAAACTATACTTTTGCAAAGATACAATATAATTTTCAAAAAATCCAATCAGCTGTCAGTAGTCAAGCAAGCCATTGGAAGAGAACGTTTTAAGAAAGGATTCTCCCTTACATCTACAGCTGAAACTGTGATCAATGCAGAAAATAGAATGCTGTAGTTCTCACAGCAATGCAGAACACTTTGATCTTTATGTGCACTTTCAGAAATAGTTTATATATACACCTGAACTGCACATGTCTCTCAAGTCTTATGCTCCTACTTGAAGCTTCTGTATGATTATTAAGGTATCCATCATACAGCACATGCCCACTTTCAACTCTCCACTCCAAAACCCAGCATTTGCAGCTGTAATAACAGTGAAGTCAGTTGGAATGACCAAGCAGATTGTAAATTATGATTTGTTCTTATATTTTTTTTCTCTAATAAACTCAATTAACATGTTAAGGAGAATAGTTTTTCTTTAAAAATGACATATATAGTCAGCACTTGGTACACATTACATACTATATATATTTTAAAAATCTTTCAAAATTTTTAATACACAGCATTTTAAATAGTTTGCCTTGTAAAATTCAGACATTTCAGCTTCTAATAACATGTGTTCTTAACATAACACACTGCCTGTTAAAAAACATGTGTGCTATGGCTTCCTGTACTTTAAACATCCAGGAAACAGTAACTCCTGATGTGGTCAGAAAATTTCTTAAGTGTGCTGATTTTCAGTGAATGAAGAAAAAGGCCATCCCCTGGCACTGGACATGGGTGGGAAGAGGAAGGACTATGAAGTGTGCATCTATATTGTGCCTCACCTCTACGTTCATATCCCCCGTGATGACACTTCCAAGGTGATTGAAACTCTAGGACTGAACATCTTAGTTACCTAGAAAAATGATGGTATTGTACTAAAGGATATGATTGTTCTCTTAAAGAGAGGAGCAAAGCTTGTTTTCACTAGAAAAAGTGACCAACAACCCCTCTTCCAAAACTTCCACGTTTTTTGTGTCTATGATAACAAGATGTGAGCTATTCTGGTTAAAAATAGTAAAAGACACAGAACTCCATTTTATAGGAGACAAATTTGCCAAAGTCAACCTTATGGCTCTGAGGTTAACTCACTTATCGCTTCACAATGACTTCACTCAATGAGCTTAAGTCAGCGCAAGTCCCATGAACCAATGATAAATTTACACGCCTCCGAGAAGATAATTTAGAGGGCTGAGCATAACTTATTTCAGATGGAAAGATGACAAGCCTACCGACTGCTTCAGGCCATGCAGGGAGAATGGCTTGCAGCTCCTGGAAGCTTTATGATATTAACTACCTTGAGAGTTTAATAAATTATAGCAGCTGTTGCTGGTATGATTCATGATCCAGGGAAACTTTCCTTCACTGCAAGATTTCTGGGAAAACAGACAAATTCATTTTATTAATGTCTGGATACCGTCAAAATAGAGAGGATGAAAATATGTTTCAGCATAAGGGTGGGGGGAAACAGGAGGTTGGATAGTCATCAGAGAGAGGCCTGAGCTGTAAAAGTCACATCTCAGCACATGTTTGAGTTTTGAGCTCTCCAAAAATTGACTGGACCAAGAAATGGAATAGAAGGAGCTTAAGTGTGAAATCTGGATCCTAACTAAAGTTTAGGACCTAAAGTTCCCCCAGGGGTCACTGAAATTTATCTGATCTCACTAAGTGCAGAATATCAGATGCAAAGGAAAAGCACCCACTAAAGTGTTTATTTCTCCAAAGCTGCTTCTGCTGCGCCCTCCTATCTCACTTTGCTTACACATCACCTCCCAACGCACGCACAGTAACAGGATCAGAGAGACTGGGCTGAGCTGCTCCCACCAGGCTGTCACTGCCTGGTGCCGAGGCAGCTTGCTTGTTACTGAGTGTAGGATAAACTGCATTTAATACCCTCTCAGAGTAAGTTTGTATTTTGAACTAATAGGATGTGTTCATAAACAACTTACCTTTGTATATTTAATGAAACACATATTTACTGGAACTCGGGCTGTACTTTATAATGTGAAGACAACAGATCCCTTCACTTTACGTTCCAGAGAAGGAAAGACGACTAGATTTTTCTTTTTGTAGCGTCCATTTCACCTTCCTTCTTATAGGCTGTGTATCTAACAACTGTTACCTTCTAGCACAGTTTTATTCTGCTAATTGCAAGTTTTAAATAATTATTATTGTATTCACACAAAAATTTACATATCAAAGGTTTTTGCTTAAAACATTTCACTACTGACAATTTGATAACGAAACTGGCGATTTCACTTGAGCACACGGAAAACAAACAGGAATGAAAATGAAGGCTTAGTATTATTAACATCTGGTAAGATGGACTAAAGAAAATTAAAATCAGCTGTCCCTACCTTAAAAATTGCATGCCCCTAAAAATTAAAATGGCCCTGACTTAGAGGTGCATATATAAAATATAAATCTTAAAACTTTATATATATGTACACACATATACATAAAAATAAAAACACCAGACATGAACACATGCACACTTCAATTGCAAATGCTTTAAATACCATTATTAAAATATGATATACCAACCATCGCTGACGCTAGGCACCAGGGAAAGCACAAGAAGATAAAAGAAGGTATTAGGAAAAACATGTTGTAATCTGTATTTTGCAGCAATCATCTAGTAAAATAACTGTACATAGCTTTTGCTTTGGTCAAAGTTAGAATATTATTTTTGCCCTGTTTCACACCCAGTCAGCTTTACACTTCTCAATTGGATTACACCTGAAGAAGTTTTGTGTCTATATAAAGATCCACTAATTAAATTTCAGTGGAAATATCAGGGTATGCTAAAACTGATATACTAGACTCTCCGATTTCAAGACTTGTTTATAAAGCATACAAAAAAGTTGGAAAAAACAAAATACATGTGTGCAGGGGGAATACCCAACCTATACAATATTCTTTGGAATAGGACACAGTAGTGCCCTAAGGTTTGGGTGGGGTTTTTTATTAGTTGTTTGTCTGTTGCTTTTTTCAAGTGAAGACTACAAACAATGACAGGAGTTTTTAATTTTATGAATTCTTTATGACTTTTGAATTTATGACTTCAAAAATCTTTGATAGAGGTTTCTGCTGTTCCTCTCACTGATGTTTTATGAGGTGATAACACCTTGCAGCCTTCTACATTAGCAATGTAAAATTTAGCCAAAAGTTACCTGTAGTAAGAACTCTTACTGTGTGACATTTATCTATAGTCACAGGATTCTTCCTAGTATCCACAGACACTACAGTATAACTTTTCCTAAAATAGAGTACATAACGGAAACACTGATATATATCAATGCAAAGTGTTAAAAGATTTGCTTTTTGTGCTAAAGGGCTTGGTAACAACATTACAGCATTCGCAAAACACATGCATTTTTAATGGAATTGCAAGGAAACCAATTTTGGCTTTTAGTGTTACTGGAAATTGTGTGGGCTAGAGTACAGGTAAGCAAGAATTGAAATTTCTTACTTCACAGTGAGAGTTTGCCAGTGGCATCATCCTAAACTGACATGGAAAGTGAAATTTCACAATGAAGAGGAATTAAGAGATCTTACTTAGGTAAACCAAATGGTATTTTAATCTTATTTCAGCCATTTTGAAATGTTTCTCCTGCTCTCCAGGCACAAGAGAGGAACTGAAGAAGCCTGAGGACTTTGGACTATTGGACTTTGTGGGTTCTCAAGATATAAGAGGTCTGGAAGCCCTGGATCCTAGAAATTTAAGTTCCCAGTATTTTCATTTTGCTGGCAGCCTTCTGAAAAAAATACAGATAAGCAAGCTGGCAAAGAACTAGTTTGGAAAGTCTGACTGAAGAGAGTGATTTATTCCAAAACTTGAAGGCTTTCTCCTAGAATTGTTGCAAAATTGGGTCAATAACTGAACAGATACTATTGAGTGTTTCAGAATCAACAAATGTTTTCTGATAAAAACACATCAGTTCAGAATTCTTGAACCAATTCTCAATAGTTTAATTGTCCCAGAGTGCTTTAGTCAAATACAGCTATTTTTATAGGTGGCAGAAAATTGGCATGTACTCTGTCTATGCCAATGCTACAAGAAAACAGACTAACACCACTGAGGGAAAGACCAGGGTATAGGGGGATCGTGGAGATTGCTCGAACTGAGGAGCAACAGCATCAGAGTATCTGTAGGGTTCTTGCCTCAGCTCTCTTTTTCAGCTCACTCAGTCCCTTCCCAGGCAAGAGTAGCAGTATCCATTTTGATTACACTAAAACCTAAATTAGTACAGGTGTCGGGATTAATACCGTGGGTTAACATTTGTAAGGATCTTCAGGCAAATTCAAACTCCAGCTCAAAGATGATGACATATACTTACAATAGGAATAGTCAGAAATAGGCTTTTTTTCTATGTATTTGTGTGTGCGGTCTGGAACACATTTTCAGAATACTGTAAATATGTATTTCAAGGATAGTCATACAGCCACAGAAAACTGCCTAATTGATAACTCAATAGTTACCTGCATCTCATCTAGTTTGGACTGAATGTCTGGAGGGAAATCTCCTGCTCCGCAGCTAAAAGGGTCAAAAGGTTCTGCTCCAAAAAGGTCTCTCTCTGGAACAACAGAAAAGTGTGTCATCGAGAGAAAAGGTATGGGCTATGACAATAGGTTTTGAAAAAGTCAGTTTACATTCCTTTACAAGCTGAAAAATAGGACCTCCTGATATGTAACTGATTAACCACAACCACAATCCAAATTTGAAAGCCAGGTCTTGATTCATTTTCCAATGTTTAATACTGAAATATTTTTCCAAGAACACCATCAACTTCTGTTTTAAACCTCTATTTAGATTTCATTAATGCTTGTGACTTCTACAGGAATAATAGGGATCCAGTGAGAAGCTGTTCCAATTTGAACAGGGCAAATTCTACTGAAGTGTGCTCCGGAATCATTATAAGAAGTTTCATAAATGAGGAGGGAATAAGTGGACATCAGTTGTCAAATTTTCACTTAGCATTATGTCAGAAACATATTTTTGCAAGCAAACTAATCTTTATGTCCCCTGTCTGCCACTTCTCACCATCAGGTTAAAGACGTTTTTTTAAGGAAAAGAAACTACTCTTACTCATGCAAGGTAAAGCTCATAGAGTTCCTCAATTTAAAAAAACGGCAGTAACTAAAACTTATTGTCAGGGTTTTAAAATCTTGGATAAGATCAAGTCAAGAAAGTAAGAATGAAAAACGCGTAGGACCATGAATGGTCACTTATCCTAAAATTCCACTAAATCTGGATTCATAAACTGAATGACTGCAAATTTCCCTCTGTCACTACCACACAGTTTCTCACCTTTTCTGAACTGTAGTATGCTTTCTTGTGGTGAGGACTTCTGGGTTTTTGTTTGTTTTTTTTGTTTGTTTGGTTTTTTTTTATGTCTGGACAAGAAGAAACACCTCCAATACATATTTTTTTTTCCGTATTAGAACAGTGTAGTGCCGGTTTTTCACATCTGACAGCCCAAGTATTTCTGGATTGTGGATTTTTGGTTGGTTGGTTTGAGGGTTTTTTCCCTTCTCAGTATTGATTTTTTTTTTTTTTTTCTCTACAGGTAACCATGCCATCTATATAGACTTCCTATACCCCATGGGGTTGAACTAAACCAGTAAGAAAATAATTTTGCTAGCCCCACCATACTGATTTCAAAATTTACAGAAGCAAGTTAATACAGTCTTGTCATTGGTGGAGAGAAAATTAATACTATATCCTTCCTCCTAACTTTCATGGTTCTCCAGCAAGAAACCTGGTAGACATACTACTTACCTTAAAACAATGTTAGCTTCAGAGCACGAAATTAGAAGGGGCCCTTAATCTCTTCAAAATGACTAGCTAGTTTTCTGGTTAAGTGCAAAGTTTCATGCTAAACATCCAAGATACAGAAGTTGACAACTGACTACTTGACACAAAATCCATGTTGCACTGATACCAGTCATCTTATCAATGCTGAAAATCACGTATATAGCTAAAAAAATGTCTTTATTTTGGCCTCCTTGCAGTCAGAGTTTTAGACCTGTACATATCTAGGTTCTTCAACATTATATTGTGCGTGTCAGTCTCCAAGGGTTTTGACCTAATCACTTAGGTGTTATCAGGCTGCACAATACACATTTTCAATAACAAGCTACCAGCATTCATTCCCACAATAAAGTACAGAAACAAGCAGGAACTTGATTAATTACATATTGCAAAAACTGTGTCAAAGCAGCTATAAACTGTCACATGAGACCAGAAGATGGCCCAGACTGGAGAGCCTTATTCCAAAAGCCCACTTTAGCCAAAATAAATAAATAAGGAAATTAATTCTGGTCTTTCCTGGCAAAGACAGATCACCTGCGTGCAAAAGAGACTTTAACTAGGATAATCTAATGTAAAAATTAGGATGTAACTCATGCCTGCCTCTTTCACAGCGAAAATAGCTCTGCTCCAGTATAACCAGTGTACTTACAAGCTCTGATGCTCCTACCATGTAACCTTAAGATATGTAGCAGCTTAGACTTTCAATCTAAACTCTGCTGGGCAAAAAGCGATTATGATTTCATTTTCTTTTTTTTTTTTTTTTTCTTCTCCCCCTCTCCGTAGGTTCTTTTTACCCTTTAAAAGGAGCTGACAATTTGGTCAGACAGCTAAAAGCAGCCAGTTTCAACACCAAGTCTTATCAAACATTCAAGGAATGTATTTAGGAAAAAAACCTAGAGGACACAACTCTTGCATTTTTAACTACTGAAATATGACTTGCCACTATTTTTGAAAGCAAATATTTTGTACATTATTATGGATATTTTCTCATGCATGCCTTATTATTTGGCTTTTTAAATGACAGCACTCATTAGCAGGAGAATGCCAGAAGCTTTAGCTCCTTTAATGTCACCTGCCTTCAGGTGTAGGATTACTTAATTTCTATTGTTATTCAAGGCAGACTTCAAAATTAACAAGGGTAACTTATTTTAAGTGACATAGCCTAATAAATCCTGTAGAGAACCAAGTTCAAACTAGAGAAGTGTTTCCCAGATTACTTTCTCTGAAATACTATTTTGGGAACTGTCTCTTTTATAACTTGCTAACCATTTCAGTACACCAGCTGAAAAAGTCCACAATACAACTCCTTTTCCGCATTTAAAACTTGTGTCTTATATTGGAGATAGCAGCGCTAAGAGTCAAGGAAGGATAAAGTTCCATGAAATACTTTCAATAACATCATCATATTTCTCTTTTGAACACAAACTGAAGAACACATGAAAACTGGATGAATACTAAAATTGAGTCACTGGAGAACGGCACTATTGCATGGGCTCTCCATTTTTAGCAGAGATGGGATAAATCAGTAATTTTTCATTTCAGGATAGAGTATTTGCATGAAGATAAACTATAACAAGAATATCTTGCCTGGCACACTCCCCAAAATAATTGTAGCATAGACAGGTATTTCTTTCTCCAATACACAGCAACCAGTAAATCTTTGAAAATGACCTTTTCAAACAGCAGGTATAATTTCCTTTCCCTTTCCCATTCTTTTCTGGATGGAAATAAATTCACAGGTTGGAAAATCAACCAACAAATTCAAAACCATAAAATGCTGATGTTTTACATCGGCAACTCAAACCACAGAAAGACATGAACAGGTAATAAATTCTTGTTTCTGTGACCTGTCTGACATTCAGGACAAGAAACATGTAATACTGGAAAGTAGCAACCTTGCCTCTGTAATAAACTCAAAAGTAGCAATTACCAATCAAACCGACAAATATTTGGCTTTTCTGCTGCATTTTGCATTCCATTCTTCTTTACCTTAGCTATCACCCAGGCATAGAGTTATGTTGATATATGCTTTCCCTAGATGTCCTAGAGCAGCTGTGACAACAAACAAAAATTAATCACAATGAAGACAAGCACCCAAGAAAATATTTGGAATCAGCGGAAGTAGTGAAGTCCAGGAAGCCTTTCCCTTAGCTGCAGGCTACTCCATACTTTTTCTTTTAAAATTATTACAGCATAAAAAATGGTTCCACCGTTATTCTGACAACAGACTCTTAAATCTCTGGAAAGATAGCATCTTGGAGCAGAGTTCTACATCTGCCAGTTGTGACCTTGGATTGTTCAAGATGCATTTGAGTGAAATAAATGTTGACAATTCAATAGAGAATGTTCCTCTCCAGTTCTTTTCTGAGATATGACAACAATGCTGTGCCAACAAGAAACACATAAATTAACTCCTCCTTTAAATAATTAAAATTAATAAATTAATTCCTTACTTTAAGATAACTCAAAAGAAAGTTTGCAATCCCTTACTCCATAAGGAAGCAGCAGCATGGTGTTTAACATGGCATGTTTGGTTGCACTAACTATGCATTGGTCAATTGTTCAATTAAGCAATTATTACACTGGGCTGAAATATTTATGTTTAGTCTGCAAGCCAGTTACTGTAAACTTAGCATTAAAAGAGAGATTTCTCAGCAAAATTTTGAGTATAAATACAATTCTAGAAAGGTCTTTTGTTCTTGAATAACACACTTTTTTGCAATTATTACTTGAGACATTTTCTCTTTCAAAACTGGTAAAAATAATCTATTTGCTGTCACTGATATACCCAGTAGTGAGTAGACATTTACTGAGAAGCCACATTGGTATAATGATGAATAAAAATTCAAGTTTTCAAGAAACTGCTCCCTTTTATAAATCTTCAATGCTTTGGAGATAATCTTTCCATGAAAATGTCAGTGTTGCACTCTTCCAATATTAGCATGCTCGGTTTCTTGAACTACGTACTACAAGTTACTCAAAGCAAAAGATATAATTTATAACCCCACTAATTTTTTTTCTGGGGGAACTACCCAAAGGAGAGCTTTTGCAATTCTAACTTCAGGCATTTCTCTTTATGAAAAGCTCAACTGCCATCCTGGTGCCAATTATCAACTATGAAGCTCTTGGTCTTGGAGTAAACCAAAGTGCTTGGTATCATCACCGGTCCTGCAAACAGGACCTGTCTTTCCTGTGCATTCTTGGGTGATTTGTCAAACTGGCCAGTGATGAGTAAGATGGACTTTGACTTTGAAAAGCTCATTTTGTTGAGCAGAACAAGTGCCATCCCTAGGTAACAGGCAGCTGAACCTCACTTAAATAAATAGAACAACTAAGGTTGACATTAACAAATAGATGCATAGGTGCATACTTATCTTTCTTCTTGTTTACTACTGAGCGTGATAAAGGTGAAAGCTATAAAAATTATAAAATCCAAGAAAATCACCCTATAATTTCAACAGAAGTGAAGGAAAAAAATGCTCAAGTGCAGCAACAAAGTAGAGGTAAGAACATGAGAAGATGTTCCAAAGACCTCAGAAAATGGGAAACACTAAACTTCGGCTCCTCTTGGTTGCCACCTATCTGACTTGTACTGGAGAAAGAAATGCCAGCTTGCTTGTACTAGCAGCAATAACACCATATAAGCCAACGTATTATTGTACATTTTTATAGTAATGTAACATTACACAGCTTGAATGAGATTCTTTTGGAAGCTGAACTTTCTCATCTAAGACAATAAGTCCTTATTTGATTATAAAATATTCCTCTTCTGTTTCAAATTGCATTTCTGAAATATGCTGAAGGGTGCTAATAGCTGATGAATGCAACAATTTTCAACATAAAGAGCAGGGATCTAAAGCATAAAAGCTATGATGTACTCTGTGCTGTAGTTCTGTAATCTCTCTCTGAAGCACGGCAGACTGAGGAGCACTGAGAATTGACACTGTCTACCACATCTCTAAACTACATCATCTTAATATAATGCAAATGAATCAAATGCAGAATAAACAACTATTTTAAACAGTACACATCACTGAATAAGCAACTTATTTATAGTATTTTCTGTATTAGTAAAACCTACTGATTAAACAGTTACAAAACCTACATAGCTGGAATTCTCAAGACCACTGCATTGAGTGCTGACTCCAACAAGATTTCTAGCCACAATTCCAACAGAATTGAGGTAGGACAGGTGAAAAAAACCAACAGCTAATCTGTAATTCAGTTTAAATTTTTATTCTTTGAAGCTATATCTGCAGATTGAGATTGATTTTATGGCACTGTCTGCAGTTTCAGAGGAACAAATTTGAAAACACTGAGTTCTGGGAGGGAGTGTCTTTGAATTGCTTTTTTGTTCTTCTTTACAAAGTCATAAAAATTCTCTTAATAGAAAAGTTCTGTTCTAATATTCTATTAGAATATTCTAATAGTATTTTAAGTTATTTAAGAATATTTAATAACAACTATTCTAAATAGAGTAGTTTTAAACTCTGTTACTATACACTTTCAAAAACCCATAGAAATTAATCTAAATGAACTTAATTTTCTCTTCAAAATAAGATTTTTTTTTAATTGAGTCAATTGCCTTGACATTTACTTTGTCATCAGAGCGTGATAGTCATTTTAAGCAATGGAAACAAAAGGTGAGTAGGATATGGTACTGAGGAAATACACCCACTGACTTAAATTTTACAGTGCATTTTTATAATTGTGCACATCTGTCATTCATACCTGAAAATTCTACATACTAGCAGCACTTCCCAAAATAGGCAGAAACTCTTCAAATGCGGTTTTCTATGGCGACAGGCAATAACATTAATGCTTCTTACTCATACTAAAATCGGCATGAGAAATAGAAGATACTATGCACAGATTGCTATTTCTACAAACATTAACACTGTTTACATATGCTCTACTTTCCTCACCCCCAAGGCATTTCAAAGTTTTTAAAAATACTTTGTGGACTCCTAAAAGATTTCCAGTAAAGCCGAGAACCTTACTCTGGCTGCTTTCAAGCCTTTAGAAAATAAAATTGCTATTGTTAATTATATTTTGAAGATCTTTTAGGAGTGGTCCACACATCTGGAGAGGTTCATCAACTATAACTGAAAAACAAAGCTGTGGACGATATGAGAAGTAGTATTAAAATCAGTATTCCAAGACAGTCTACGTCTTGAGGGACTTCTTCATCTCTCCCTTCTGCATCATCATCACCATACTTACACCACCTGTTGTCTTCCCCAGAAATGTAGGCTTTAGATGCTACAACTGTGGCTTGTCAAGGAAAGAACTAGTAGGAAGTAAAAATAATTCTTGAAGTACAAAAGAGATACTGTAAAAAAAAAGCCAAGTTAAAATTCCCAACCCAACTCCTTCAAACTCTTTATATAATAGCTTCAGCAAGTAAATAAATTTGTTTATAATATAACTTGGCAGCAACCTCAACGACTTTGGGAAGATGGTACAAAAATGAAATGGCATTATTGAATGTGATTTACAAAAACTGTATTTGGCTTTTCATGCAAAATGTACGTAAATCTTTAAAGATGCTTTATTAAAAAAATATAATGGAAGCAAAATTAGGTCAGTTCTTACAAAACTTACTGATCTCTGTAGATCTACTGGGTACTGGAGGAGGCTGTGTACCATTGCGAGTAGGTGTTGATGATTGAGGGGATATGGGAGAAAAGGGAACCATATCAAAGATGTCAGTGGAGGGTGATTTAGGTGTCACACTGCCTGCCTACAATAAGGACAATAAATATTAGGGCAATATTTCACATGAAAAAGTTCACAATACTGAATTCTTCAGCATGCAGATAAAAGCCACATTTTAAAAAAAGTTAAAAATAACCATCAGCATGCAAAAGACAGCTCCTGACACCAAGCAAATGGCATTTGCAGTTCAGAGTCTGAGACATGCTAGAACTCAACAATATATAAGCAGCATTGTAATTTTCCCATTTTCAGTCCCTCTGGTGCAGCCAGAAATGTATCACAGTTAAACCTGAAAAAGCTGGTGACAAGCAGTTCTATATTGCAGACGGATGAATACAGTTATTTTCACAAGACCCATTTAAGGTAATACTGCAACAAGAATATACTATGCTCTGGAGTGCACAGAACAAGCAGCTAAATCAAAGATACAATCCCAGTATTTCCTGTTTACTAATTCTTCCTTACATGATAACTTACTTGACAACTTAAAAAACCTGGTGTGATCAAAACTTCAAATATATTTTTTGGTAAGGAACAACCTAGACATGCAATAAACTGAACATTAATATCCAAAAAAACCCTCTCATTCTTGAACATGGAACAGAAGAGAATTCATTAGTAAGGCCCAAGAATTTGGAAGGGTTCAAAAAATACTGGACAGGCAAAGAAATCCCAAACCTGATAATTACTATCATTCTATAGCCATATTTATTTTCTAATGATTAATTCCTCCCCCCATCAGTTCATTACTTGAGGACACAAAAGAGGAACAGTCAAGTCAGAATAAACTGAACACGAAAGACAGATGAAATAGATTAAAACAGAGATTGACAAGCCAAAGGCAAAACAGATATGCAAAGCTAATTTGCATGTTAATGCTGTTACTTAGACAATACAAACCCCCTACATTCTGTGTATTAGAAAGACTACAGAGCCAGGCACAGGGAAAGTCTGCTGTTTTCAAATAAGATTCAATTTCACCAAAATATTCACATGAAAAATTTAAAGCACAAATTAAATCACAGATCCTTTTACTCATAATACACAAATAAAACAACCTGGCAAGCAGGTAGTCTTTAGCACTACAGGTCCATGAGAGTTTCATGGACCTAAACCTTAGTTTGGAATGCTGCTTTCTTTAGTGCCTCTGCTGCAGCAACTGAAGCTGTCCTCGCACAGCACACAGCTCACAACACACATTTCTAAGACAAATCTATAGGTAGCTCTGAACTCCCTCTGTTTCTCGCTGGAGGCTGCAGTGGTTGCTGAGAAGGAAAGGACATTTATCCATGTTTTTCCACTGAATACACCGCTTAAAGAAAAAACTAGTATCCATTGCATACGCTACTAAAGAGAAAACTAGAATCTGAAGTTCTGTATTTCCTGTTTCTTAGGAGGTCTGAATTAATATTTTACATTTGGACTAGCAGAGATCTAGAACTCTTCAATATCTCACAAAACCTGGGATAATTCTACCTAAATTTACTGAAGTGCCGGGGTGGGGAGGTGGGTTGGTAAGGGGCGGGGGGAAGCAACATTTAATATGCTGCATCTTTTTTCTTCTATTTAAAAAAAAATGAGTCATGTTATTCCCTGGAAAGACCACATACAGAACTCTTACTGACCTCAACGTGAGTTAGGACAGTAATTTCAAAGATAGTTTGTTGTAAAAAGATTTCAGTACATACTGTTTAGACACAATAGGCTCTTATTACTATGTTGATGGACCTTGCATTAACCTCCTGGTGCCTTTGAGCATAGTCCGGGAACCAGTATAATTCAAGCCAGGAAGATTGCTGGCTGTCATCTGCTTCCACTGAAAGCAGGGCAATGGATGTGCTTGACCCAAAGTAAATATATTGTCAATCTCATATCCCTTTATTCATAGAAAGAAAACTCTCCCTGACTATAGATAGGTTTTGCCTGCATCAGGAAGGTGGGATCAGGTTTAATGCATAAGTACATGCCATATATTAACCTACATTTCCCATCAACAGTGATGGATAATCCTAGAATGTCTTGGAGATAATAAATGCTAATGTATACTCTCCTTATTTGTTAAGTGCTTACAGCTACCTAGAAGCTAGATAAAAACCCCAAGCAGTATTTATGTTTAGTCTTAAATAAGTCTTTTAGGCAAAGAAAAAAGCAAAACCAAACTTTACACTGTCATTTCCTGTCTATATGCCATTTAGTTGAAGTTACTGGCCATTTTGATAGTATTGGTACAGCTAGTTTAAGTAAAACTATAATTTAGCTATTTTAAGAAATTTATATTTTCAACACACAGGAGCACAAGAAGCAGTTTCATTTAGTGAACACATGCAGAAAGCCAGGATGTTTGCCAAATACAGCCAAATGTTACTTGCAAATGGAAGAAAAGTTGAGACTATAAGCATATTGCTGTGAAAAAGCAGGCAATATGCCCATTTTGTATTTAAGAATATTTTTCAACCTTCATTTTGCACAGAGTTTTCTAAAGTACACTAGGAGGTATTTAATGGCTGATTGCTTTTCTACTAATTCATGGGGAGGAAAAAGCCGGTAAAGTTGGACCTTTAGAATTCTTTGTTTTGAAAAGCTATTCTTAATATAAAGAATTTTAACAAAAGATTGACATATAACACAGAGATAATTGACTAATGGACTAATTTAAACATGTTGGAAAAATAAGAATTTATGTTTTGGGGATGGGAGAGAAAAAACTATGTAGAAATAAGAGTAAATCTTCACAAATTCCGTATTTTAAGAGTATCCCTTGAGAACCTAAGATACATCTGCTCTGTCCTTTAACCACTGTACAAAATGCACATTTATAATACAAGTTAACAGACAACAGAAAACAAAGGAAAGCTAAAAAAACTGAAAAAGCTTTTGCACAGCAGGATTACACGAGGTCTTGGGCAGCTGTATTCACTGGTTGGCTTTGGAAGACCACTTTTTGAAGGTGGTGGTATTAATAATCCAGATGGTAGTCTAGAGTCAGGAGAACTCCTAGGAGTAAGCGTAATGGAAGAGATATCTAAACAAGGAGGTGAATCCTCATTGTTACACCAGAAAAAAGCAGAGGGTCTTTGAAACATATGTTCATCATTATCACACTTTATGTGCAGCAGCTGAAAAGGAATCACAGAAAGAGAAAACATTCTGAGGAACAGAACGTGGTAACGTCAGGGAAAGAAGAAAAAAAACACAATTCATACTTCAAAAAAGTTTTTCAGCAACTTGCTGTTCAGTGCTATAGTTAGAAGATACAGAACATGAAAATATTTTAAAACAAAATCTAAAAATATACCACAGTAAGAGATAACTCAGTATTAGCTGGAATGAAGAACGACCTGCTCCTTGATAATTACACCAAATAAAATGAAGACAGGCATCTTTCCAAAAGTGAGCGTGCCAGATGCACTGACAAATGTCTAAATCCACCAACATATCAGCAATATCTCATATCTGCACAGGTAAATTAGCAGGTAAGCACTTATCTTGGAAGAAGAGTTACTCTGCTGGTTAAAGCACAGGTCAGAATTTCCTTTCTCCAAACCAGGAGACACCTACCATTTACATCCCACCAATATTTAAAGAACATTTAATTACTTAACTAAAACTTTCTTAGAGTAGAAGCTCACAGTACACAAAATTTAGTATTTACATTAATACTAGAATTCTTTTCATTTCCCTGTCTACAGGATTTGAGAACCTAGACATTTATGGACAATAATACCCTTCTGCCATCTTTTTTGTGTGGATGAATAACTAATTGAACTTGGTACTTTCAGTAGGTATCTCAAAAGCTGAGGCTCATTGTTGCAAAGCAAAGGAATCCTCCTGTCCCTACAACAGCAGCATAGGATGTAGGACTGAATAAAACTTTGCTGCTGGGGAAATAAAAAGGTTGAGGATTGTAAGATTCTCTGGATTTCTTAGCAAATACACAGAACAGCTTCAAACTGAGACAAATGAGTAATACTCGCATCAGAATGCAGATGCTAAAAGCATTCATCTAAGATGAGAGAGTGTTAATTGCAAGGTTCTGGTCTGAATTAGGCAGAAAAGAACCTGAAGCTAACTGTGCCTTGTATGACTGGGAATTATTTAACTATATATTCCAGAAAGATTCATTGTGTATTGAAAGCAAAGCTAGAGGGCTTTGTCCACTTTGATGAAAAACAAAACACCTTAATTTTTTGCCCCAATGGGAAATATCTGCAATCCTGAAAGGTTTAAAGAGAAATGGATCTTATGTTGGTGAAATTAGAAACAAAGGGCCTTTAGGATTGGTCCTGGAAAGAAAAGCAAAATCGGAAATGTCTTCAAGTATTTGATTTAAGAAACATGCCCAACCCATCCTTCTGTTGGGGCCAAGTTTGATTTCTTCCTCAAAATCTGAGGAAAACAGCTTTGAACAATTAAAACAATGCTTTAGAGAAGGACAGATTCATCTTTGAATCTTAACAGAAGGGATTAAACACTTTCACAGACAGTTCTTGGCTACAGCAAGAGTTTATACACTGACAAGGCAGGAATTTGATCTGTGCTGCAGGTATCTTTCGTAAAAAACCCTGCAACTTCCCCAGGCTGAAGCAGTGGTAGATACGTGCAATTTTGAAGTCTGCTTTTTCACTCTTCACACAGTGTTACACAACTGATACAACATGATTATATACCTCCAGTAAAACAGGTTTTACCAATGATTTTAAACCATTTTTTTTCATAGTTATGTAGAAAATAAAACATTTCAAATCCTGTTAAACGGAATCTTTCTTCACTTTCTTTAAAGGTAAGCCAGATTAAGGGTAAAGATATCCAAATTTAGTAATAGTGCCATACTTATGAGAACACAACACACACACCAAAACTCTCTAATCAAAATTTACAATTCATAAGAAAAAAGAGTTTTTTACTGCAATTGCAAAGGACTCCTCTGTTGCCAAGCTGGTATTGTGAAATTGGCGGGTTGGAATGGTAATCAATAAAAATGAAAGCAAAAAACCACAAGAAATAAGACTTAAATAATTTGGATTATTATTTCAAGAGCATCATGAGACTATAGGTAGATTTGCAATGCATTGTTCTCCCACTACTCTGTAATACTTGCTTCTATACATATATATGGAAAAAATAGATCTCATATTTGTAAACTGTGGAAGATATAAATGTAAACAAGCAAACTAAGTAAATAAAATATTTCCCTGAAATTTAAATCAGGAGAGGATGAGTAGTTTCCATAAAAAAGCATGTATATCACATGAAAAACCATGCAGAAACCAGTAAAATGCAAATAGGATACAAAGCAGCAAAACTATAAGGATGATGAACATATATTAAATCCAGACAATGAAAGGTTTCAATACAAAACCACAACATACACATTCAAGCCCCGAACACCTGGCAGCCACATTTCTTCCTACTTATCTAACAAACAATTATCTTCGGACAATCCACACCATATAGTGCGAAGCAAGATACGTTGAGCTTCATATGACGGTTTTGGCAATGTGTCATGCCAATAATGAATTTTCACTAGTAATTCTCACTTGCATGGCTGTACAGAAGCCCACCAGTGGGTGCTTGGACCTGTGTTGTGAGTGCTGTTCTGTGTGTTGCAGCCCATGGCTCAGAGACCTGCGAGGCTGACAGTGGCTTTCTGCTTACAGCCCTACGTATTCAAGCAGCCCACGGACAGGACAGGCACAGCAGGGAAGTATATTCAACAATCAAAAGTAATTATTGGAAGATCACAAGGAGAAGGATTGCACAGAAGGCTTTTAATAACGTAGGAAATATCACCAGATTCAGAAAATGCAGGAAGGGAAGGGAACAGACTTACTCTAAAGAGTACAACCTAAAAAGTGGGTAACTTCTGAAACTGAATACTCTTACACCAAATTGTAAAGGAGGAAAATAGAGTAAAAATGTATTACATTGCCATTTTATATGGCAATTCTATTTTGTCTGAGCTTTCCACTGTGTAACACTGAACAGGTAGTATTGGTCAGGTTGACATTTCCATTTTGGGCCCCATTTCATAAACATAAGAAAACAACTTGTTATCTTTCTTAATGAAATCAACATCCTAATTTAGTGGACTCGGTCTCTATTCTGATTAGATGTTATTATGTGCCTGTCAAAGGGTTTATTTTTGACTCATTCTGCTTAGCCTGATTCTGAAGATGTTCTGGCTGCATCATACTAGAAAATGTAGCATGATTGAGTTTTTGTTAATCAAGAAATAATTTCAAAATTGCTTGTTTTAACTAGGTATCTCAAGACATTGATTGCAATCTCTGTGTCATACCCCCATAGGGATCACATAAGTGTATTAATGAATTAGAAAATGTTTTTCTTCCTTAGAACATTCAGGTTTGTAATATACAGAATAATTACAGTGGATAACTGCAGTTAATGTTATAGGGAACTGTGAATGACCCCGAATTGGAAATTATGTGGTTAGTTACAAACCCACTGATTTCAAGCTACCTGAGGTTTGGGACTACTAAGGATATATTAATTTACTAACTCATAAAATAATGTATAAGCATTGGCAGCTTCATTAATTAACTGCTTCATCTTTGCTTAATTTAGTACTTTTTCAGTAACATGAAATCTGATATTGGCAATTTCAAATTATTTTTTTTTAACATCACAAACATAATAGAAATTTTAACCCTCAAGAAGTGCTCACTGAATGGGATACAGAATATTATAAAACTGAAAGAGCAGAAGATAGGCAAAGAAAAAACATGTGCATTTTCCCACATGGCAGTCTTAATGGAAACACGAATCAAGTGATACACCTAAACACATTCCAAAACTCTTTTCTGAAATATGCATACAGTTCCAATATCTTGGGGTTTTCTCATGAATGTGTTAAAACTTTATAATGAGGGTAATAGGTGCAGGTGGCTTATGCTCCTGAGTCACAGTTAAAGAACTTTAAAAGAAGGTCTAATCAATCAGTATCTTTAATGATGCATTTTAAAATGGAGGGGTTTTGCAACACTGCCATGATAAGAATACATATTACATACTACTTCATTCACAGTACTTAGGGAGAACAGAAAAATACAACCCCTTTTGGGGGCTGTTTCTTCTGATACCTTTTCCTGCTGCCTTTCAGTTCTGCTTCTCTCATATTTCATTGTTCTCTGTTTTAAGTTATTTTCCTGAATATTGCTATTTTCTTCTATTTAATTTTAGAGTCATGCAGTTGTCACATGCCTTAAGCATGCTTTTCAAAGAGAAAACCTTAAAGGCATGGCCAAGAAACTTCAGCCAAGCCCAAAATATATTAAAAATCTCTCTTATCTCACCAGAGGTTCCTCAGTGGCCCACAATGGTTTACTGTTTGGTCCACTAAAAACCAGGGTGCTAACTGTAACTGCTAACCCACATGAAGGCTGTTTGTACAGAAAACCCAGGCTGAAAAACACCGACAGTATAAATAGCAAAAAATAGACGTCATGTGAAACAGCGCTCCCAGGGATGCAATGATCCTTGGAGGTTGGATTTACACATAGGAGCAGCATCCAAAGTCTTACTGTGATACAAACTTGAGCGGTGTCATCATAAACAAACAACAAAATGAAGATCAGATTGTCCTCATATAATCAAAACCAAACGCAAAAAAGACCAGTGATTAATGTATTGCCAAACCACCAGAACAGATGAAAAGCAAACAACACAGATATAAAGTAATGGAAACTAGCTCTACATGCAAGGGAGTGAGAGACAAAAGAAACTTCCCGTGCCAACATTTCCCATGGCACACGTAAGTGCAGCTATAGCGGCAAAGTACTTTAGGGAAACTCCTACTTTGGTATAGTATATCCTTGACACATCCATTCAGGAAATGAAAAAAAAGCTTCAGTCTCTATTGCATAACACTTCTGCACTAGCAAATATAGATATTTTAGGGACTATCTTTTTAAAGATTTAGCAAGACTAGCATACTTAAAAACATCAAGCTAAACCAGCAAAAAAGATTACTAAGCAGTTTACTATTTACTAAATGTCCTGAACAAACTTAAATCTAAATTGTTGCAATACCCTGTGAGAAAAAGTATGCAGAAGATCAATAATCCGATGTTCAACTTTCACAGTATATTTTATGCAAAAGTATTTGATTATACAATATAGTTTTCTTTTTCTCAATTCTAACTGTGATCTCATTGCTTTCAATGGCTTCTTTTATACATCCAGAAAGAAATTTTATTTTCCCCATACAGTTTACAAACTGACAGAAAAAACAACTAGATAAGATTGATGTTAATTTGGTCATTTTGCAAGATATAGAACAGCCACAGAAAAATTTTCATACTGATACTAATAACCAAACAAGATAATTTTCTCAGCAAATGTATCCTTCACAAGTAAAAGTCAACTGCTATCAATGCAGCCACTCATATGTTGCAAAAAAGTAAATGGTATGTAATTGCATCATTCACGCATGTAATTTACGTCCATTTCAGTCTGCCAGCATTATTTTAAAATACATCCTTAAATAAACCCTTAAAAGGCCTGCAAAAAATTAGCAACACAAGCAAGAAGAATCAGGAAAGCAGTTTTAGATAGATTTCCCTTTGTATTTCCCAAACAAGCCTGTAATTTGCACTACTTGTGAACTGGAGACTAAAGTCACCACTAATTTATTATTATTATTTTCAATTTTCTCACATGAGTGGATTTTTGTTAGGTAGAGCAATTAAAGACTCACAATAAACACCCTAATACTCCAATTTATTGTTATTGCCTAAAAAACCAATGTAATTAAAACAATCAGTAATGGATTTTTCAGCTGGAACAATATTCTCTCACATGTGAAGTTATCAATCATCCGATTATTTTTAATTCTGTGCTTAAAAAGAAGCTTCAGCTTACAATTCACTGCTTGCATTTTCTTTTCTTAGTTAGACCGCTGATGGATTTTGGATAAGTCACCGTGTGTAATATTGCTTTGGACACATTTTGATGTCAGAGAATAGCAATTTAAGATGTTTTAGCACTATGTTTTGCAAATAAGCTGTTCTACATTATTACCCATGAGTTCAATACATGAATAGATGACCGCCTCCTTTTAGAGAAGTAAATCTGTCAGTCAAGTCACATAGTGTGGTCCAGTTTGGTACATCTATTTTGTTCTTCCGCATCACATATACAGAGCACCATCTTTGATAAACTATAGACAAAATAATTTTAAAATATTTTGGAAGTTAAAGAGGATCTGAATTTTAAGTCTTGACTGTATTACATTTGATCTTGAGAAGGAATTCCAGAAAATTGCTTTATGTATGTCCTCATGTTTAGTTAGCAAGCCTTTTTTAATTGACAACAGGAAGCTAGAAAAGTTTATTTTAAGTGATAGTCTGGGTGCATCTGCTTAGAACTGAAGGATGCCGAGACTAGAGTTTCGGTTTTTTTCAAATGTGAAAC
This sequence comes from Calidris pugnax, assembly GCF_001431845.1. Classification (NCBI taxonomy): domain Eukaryota; kingdom Metazoa; phylum Chordata; class Aves; order Charadriiformes; family Scolopacidae; genus Calidris; species Calidris pugnax. Next base: position 20,771,846 of record NW_015090990.1, read on the forward strand.
GATAACTAAGCATTTAATACTCTATACATATGAAGTTATCTACCCACAGTATAAAGATGCTCTCAGATGCTATTGTCTTTTTGATAATGAAGTGGAAACAGGAGATGTAATCTGGTTCTGTTTATTGGAAATAAAAAAGAAATTGGGAATCAGAAGACCTGAACTTTAGCTTCACTGTCAGCAAGAGCAGAAATGGCTATTTAAAAAAAAACACAACCGAACAGTGTCAAGGATCAGTGAAATAATACAAAAAGAATTGAACTTCCAATTTCTGAGGGTATTTTCTACCTACTACATTTCATTAAAAATTAATGGGAAGACTAATGTGTATAGAATAATTAAAGACACCAAAATTGGTCTATTTTAGAAGGAAGAAGCAGGAGTAAAGAAACGATAAGACTGGCACTGAATACAAATAACAGAATGGTTTTTCAGAAGAGAAGAGGATGTGGCACACAGCGTGATTTCAATGTTTATATTTGTCATGTTCTGTGAACTGTCATCACAGGCCCTTGCTTCTTTAAGCACATGCTTGTTTAATCAAGTTACTAGTGTTGACTTTTGAAGTGCTAAATCAATTGCTGATTACCAAGTGTTTCTGTGACCACGCACTAATCACTAAAGGAAGAGCACAGTCAACAACCTATAAAACAGGAAAGCCATTTCAGCACATCTGGCAAGTGCTGAGAAGTACAGTGTGCAAAGAAACAAACAGAAAAAGGAAAGCATAAGATAAGAAAATCCAATCAATTTAAGCATAAATAGAAGCAACCTCACAACCATCCGTAGTTGGCTTGTGAAAATGAACATTTCTTTACAACTTACTGTGATGTCAGTCAATGGCACATGTGCTTTTATCATATTGGATATAAAGTATAAGGGCCTAAACTTCCCGTTGATCATTAACTGATCCCTCTTTAGACCTCAGCACACAGAATAAAAGCAAACTGGACTGACAGATAAGGAGTTATACCTGTATCAAATTAGCTAAATATAAATACATCAAATTAGTTATGACGTCTAAAAAAGCTTCAGAAAGCTCTAGCTTGGCAATCGCTAGTGTATAATGGCTAGTGTATAGTGTATGGCACTGTATAATTCAATAACATAAATATGAGAGCTGTGAAAAAAACTAAACTTTATAGTTTTATAAGCCTGTTTTAAATCATGAGAGTGATTGTGTTATGTTCGTAGTATGTAACATGAAGAGTATCTGCAGGGAAGCAAATTTTCCCTCCATCTAACCAAAAGTGCTTAGGAATTGACTCAGATAAGGTATTATTCCCCATGCTGGATATTCTGTTTCATTTATGCAAGCTATTCTATTTCAGTATTTAAGAAAATACTATCATCATCAGATTTGAAAATGTTACTCCAACAAAATGACCATACTAGAACTGCGATTTTTCTCTGCTATTTTTTAAGAAATTGAGCAGCAGTAGTACAGATATTTTTAGCAATGTGGAACTTATAGGTTTTAAGTTTAAAGTCAGAAAAAAAATATATTTTAAAATAAAGTGGGTTTTTTCATCACAGAAATATACAAATAGAGGAAAAAATTGTTTACATTGCTTCTTTTTTGTGGGTTTTGGTGTTTTTTTTTTCACCAATAGTAGCCGAAACTTTGCAAAGGGATGCTTGAAATGATAGTTGATTTGAATTAAAATCATATAAAAGTAATTGCAACCTATGACAGGCAATTGATTGTCTCATGAATTCTTTCTAATTTCCTTCTTTTGTATATCTTTGTCGCTCACATAGCAGAAGAGCAGCTATGTATTATCAAATCCTATCCAATGCTATTCCAGGCACTCATCAAGCTATCTTAAAAAAATAAATCCTGCTTCCTCTTCCCTGCACTGAACTGTCACTTCATAACCTCACTATTCCATTTCTTCATTTATTTTCAACCTGTTGCACTCATATACACTTACTCTTACGCTTGCACTATTAAGAGCTTTCATTTACAATGTACACAAACTAGTTTAAAACAGGCCTGCTTGAGTGATGCCTCTTGGTAAGGTACAAAAGTTGATAGTGTTTGGTGGATACAGTTACTTTCACAGATTTGAGAAACACATTTTCCTGAAAACGTTTCCTTTTTATCATTGGCTGCACAACTCATCAAAGCATCACATAAGCAGAAAGTAGCTGAATCCAAACTCCTGCTTGAAGCAGGACCCAATTAGCTGATGCTGTCGAGGACCATGTATGTCCAGGAAAGTTTTTAATATCTTCAGGAGTACAGATACTTTGTATCTCTCTGTGCAACTTGTTCCAATATTTATTCAAATAATTTATATAAGGTTATTTTGAGGCAGAATCAATTTAGATATCAAACTGTTAGATGCTTTAGATATCAAGGCTGTTAGATGCCTCTTACTGCAATTCTACTCACGAAGAAACTCAGAAATTTGTGACAGGAAACATTTGTGTAGTTTTTTTCAAAGATTAAGAAGTAAATAAAGCAATGAAATTATATGTGAAAAATAATAGCTGGCAGTGATTTATTAAAATGAATTAATATTTTAATACTAGTAATTATCAATAATTATTATATAATTTTGTGGTAGCATAAGTTATATTTAAGCAATATGCATATTCATTTTGCCAAAAGGAATTAACAATAAAACATCATCTAGGGAGAGAATACAAAAGTCTATCAAATTTACAAATTTAAACCTTAACTCATTAATAAGGAATTAGATACCACTGTCTTAAAAGATAAAATAAATATACATACGCACTACACATCCTACAGGAAATATTTTGATCATTGCTGATATTTTTAGGTTTCTGCTAAATACAATTATGAAGTTGTTCACTAATTTAAATAAAAGAGAAATGCATCTGTCACAAGAGACTTAAAAGCCTGTTTAGCTGAATTCAAAGATATATTCAGTTATTATGTTCATAAATAAAAACACACTAGCTGCTACCCTAATTAAGGAAAACAAAAAATTAAGGAACCCACTAAACTGATTTTAAATCTAGTGATAAAGTTGATTATCTTTCACTGAACTCCTCATAAGTGAGAACACATACATAATTTACAATTTTCACTGTGGGAGTTATGCAGTATTTATAATTTATGGGTCTCTCTTCTCAAAAGAGATTTCCGTAAAATGAAATGCCAGTTCCTCATGGGAACAACCATCTAATCAGTACCAAGGGAGTATATAGACACTACTGAAAAACCATCACCATCATAAACTTATTTTTACATTGGCCAAATTTCTAAGCACCCACTTAAAGCGAAATGATGTATATTGAGGGCAGAAACAAGATGGCCCCAAATGCACACCTTAAAAGCAGTCCATCTTTTTCTAAGATTTTGCTCTATGTACATTAAGAAATTTTACTTATTTTTACAGCTACCTAACGCTGCATAGATAGAATGCACTTGTAAGAGGGGAGTCATTAGGATCAGTCTGCAATGTAACCTGCATTTTTAGAGGTCCTGCCTAGACACAAGTAACTGTCAGTCATGTAAAAATACTTTTGTCGTGAGATCCTATAGAAACTGCAGAAAGCATTACACATTTCCAGTGATAAGGAACCTGCACATGCTCCTTTTTACCTGCGCACGCAATGTTAGTTCCTGAGACCTAATGACTCCTTTGACACAGGCAAAATTTTTAAAAAAAATCATTTAGAAAATGTCAGTTGTAAGTGACAATATGCTTGTGACGGAAAGTTCCCAGAAAAATCCAAAGTAGCATTCTTGAACCAGATTCCTTTAGGTGCAGAATAGAATTTTTCATCCTTAGGTAGCATGCTTAGATGTCTACTAAAATGAGTATTTACTGTCTTTAAGCAGCAACGAATAGGTATGACAAGGTGATTAAAGAAGCACAATTTGAGAGATTGGAATTTGCACTTTTGTTGGCTTGTCACAATCTTACTGTTACTTCAATACTGCATTTCAACAGATATGTTACATGATCATTGTATGTTAATCACAATCACTGAAAACAGAACAGATGCTAATAATCATCATTACACAGTGATTATAAATTTAGAGTAACTTCAGATAGAAGAGTTGTGTTCATGTACTTACTGGAGATGCATGCACTTGTGTTATTCTTAACTGGTTTTCCAAATCTTGAACTTTATTTTTCAACTCTGTGTTTTCAGTTTCTAATTCTTGAATCTACAAAGCAAGTGGTTATTCCAACAGTTATTGGGGTATTCATTCATTTCAACAGCATCCATTAAACAGTCTAATCTGAGATCTGGTGATTTACAAGCATTGTTTAACTAGTTATCCGATTACAAAAAAATAATTAAACTTAAATTTCTTTATCTTCTGTATTTCAACCTTGCTCTTCTCTTTAGTGGCCTTGCAAGTGGCAAGACTTAAAATATCATTTCACAGTTATCAGGTATTTTTTCAGTTTTCTTTTTTTTAGTATCTGCTGCAATTATTTGCAATCCAAGAATAATGCTGGAAATTACGGATCTTAAAAGGCAGATAACACAAATACAATAGCATGTTCCTTTATCTCTTTAAAAAACATACTTCAGAACTTACTCTTTTCTGTAAACCTGCAATTTGTTTCCTCGTTTCAACGTCTTTTCCTCCAGATTCCAGAAATTTCCTGTAAGCTAAGTCAAATGCTTGACCAATTGTTAAAGTTATCTCTTCTGCCTTTACATAAAACATAAGATTGAAATCAGTACATTAAGAATACTATATATAATTACATTAATTTCAGATGATCACAAAATACACCATGTATCATATTCAAAGGGTTTGCTTCATCCATCATGAAGTCAACACTAAAATGGAGCATGGCAAACTTCAGCAAAATACCTTGACAGAAAATGCTATTAAAGCAACTTAAAAATACTTTGGGTAAAGAAGGGAGACTGAACAGTCAGAGTACAATTAGCTAATTTTCAGTATAGATTAGGCCTCTAATTTCTGTAAAAACCGATGGCATGCTGTAGTATGTCTTTTTCTGATGAAAAACATTTTGGAGGAACACTTTTTGAGGAACACTGAGGTAACACATAATGCTACATAATTGCCTATAAATAGAAGTGAATATGAATCTTTTTCTAAAAAAAATATTGTTTCCTTAGTATCTCCTTCGTATGATATCTCAGCTACTTCAGACTAAAACAGAAAGAAGCTCCAGATTACAAAGAAAAACAACCCTAAACATCCATTTTTGGTGTTGATTCCAGTGTTTTTATTTGTTAATTACTTTCTGTCAGGGTAAGCACATAACACTGTTACAGCTAGACACCATTTTCTTCATTTCCTGCCCTAAAGTATTTTATTTTTTCTGCTATTGCACATTTTTGAACAGTTGCCCTGTTCTGTCTCAGACACGAGAGAATTGTCAGTGGTTGGTGCAATCAATTCTCTGGTAGTGCATCACGGCATTAACAAACTCGAGATGTGGTGGTGGGGTGGGCAGAGAAGGGGGAACTTTTTTGTATTAAAAAAAAATTAAAAGGAAAAAAAAAAAGATATCTGAGGCAGACACATCAGCAGAAGAGCCTGTGAGGCTCACGGCTACAGGGTTGCAGCAATCTCTGCAAAACAGCTGTGGAAATATTTCAAGTTTGGTGGGATGCAGCCTGTTCTCTGAGAGTACTGCAGATGCTTGGCCTCAGAGCGAGGCGGGCAGTAAAAAGAATTGTCCAGGAAACCACCTTAGATCAATGAAGAAAAAGGCTCTCCTTTAAATTAATGCATCTAAGTTACTGACATGAAAGATTATGTCAAAGTAACTCCAATTAACGGGCAGGCGATACTCCTTTATTAATCATTCCTGTTTTATTTCAAAGCAGACCAAAATCCGTGAGAGTCATGCTAATTTTTTTAAAGCATCTTGCATACTTACACACTTTTCACTGTCAAATACATAGCACAGATGCTTATTTGATTCTGAGTCTTTGCATATGAAAGTAAATATTCTCTTGTCAGTTTTATCATCAGCACAAAATGATATCCTATGGAGCTGACAGTTGTGCTGGACTTCCTGCAAATAAAAAGAAAGATGAATTTCAATAAACTACTATACTTGCTCAGGACAAAGATGAACAAAGTAAATCTCTGGATTTCCTCATGTACAAAAGAGCAGGCAAGCTGCAGTAACATTTTTGAATGTCTCTCAATGTATATGAGAGCTCCCAAAAATTGACTTAAAGTATAACAGAAGTTAGAAAACTCATCTCCAAACAAATGTTCCCTGAACATAAGCAGGAAGCTTTTATTTGGACAGCATTTATCTGGAAGTGTTTATTTGGACAGTAATTTCTGTTCTAGAAAATTGGTTTTACTGTTGTTTTGTGTCCCTATGCAATTTATTTAGGGACTGATTATGTAAATGTTCTTTCTCCAGGTGCACACCATCTTCAGATTTCATCATCTCCCAGGGTTTTTTTGAAATGGTTTTACTGAAATAAGTCCTTACCTTTCTATCTTAAATATAGAAAATAGAAATAAAATGACTTTGTTATCCAAATAGAGGGACACAGAGAAACAAATTAGTCGTCTAAATAATAGCTTACTTACAATATAAACAGCTTTTAAACATTATTATTTGCATATTTTAGATACTATAATCCACTTTCCATTAAAAAGCATGCTACAGCTATATAAAGAGTTGCAGCAGCAATGCTTTTCAGCTGAGAGAGCTTGACAAGACTGAAATAAACTATCTCAAGTATTTTTTTATTGTTTTTCTTCAACAAGTCTCCTCTTGGTATTTTATTTTGTTTGGCTTATTACATGGGAAAGCAGTATTTGCTTTAAAGGAAAATATGCAGTTTAGACTTGAACAATTATCTATTAAAAAAAAAAAAAGAAAGTTTCTGTGCAACACTGGGGTTCCCAGATTGCTATAAGCTCATAAACAAGGGCATGCCCTCACTGCACACAAACATTTCTTAAAAAGCAGACCACATGGGCAATCTTTTCCACCCTGGCTAGGTTCCTTTTCTCAGTCTCAACAATCTCAATAGCCATTCTTCTGCGTATCCTTTTTTTCCTATGTCCCCAAAACTCTCTCACATTTAATCTCTTTTTGTTGTAGCTGTTTAACAGATACATAACAACTCATGCTTGTTCTGGCTCCTTTATGTTTATAGATCCATGTAACCACTTTATATCTTTTAAGGACAGAACCACTTTTCTTTAATCCTCCTTTTTTAGGTGCCAAGTAGAGAAATCAAGTCCTGATACACAAGCAGACCTCCTGTTCCTACCACAATGATGACAATTAATAGTCACCACATGAATGTAAATCAATATCTAACGATATCGATTTGTTTCAAAAATGCATAAGAAAAAATATTGTAATCAGTGATGATAACACAGAATTTAAGTAATTTGCTAAAATATCTAAAAATTTTGCAAAATGAAAGAAACTTGACTCAAATTTATATTTGCATGTAGCTTTAAGAAACAAAGTGGGGAAGATAAAAAGACTACTCATAGTCAATCACCATTTGAGTTATAATAACATTGCTAAGAGATTAGAATGTTCCTATTCCCCCAGGAACTTCTGTCCCACAGCTTTCTGTTAACCTCTGCTGCAGCAGTCAGGAAGACTAACATATTTTGGCATTTAAAATTGTTGTTTTAAAACAGTTTTTGCCAGGATATGGGGTTTAGAACCCCTTTCTGCCCTATGATGTAAGAAAGATGCAAAAACTGCAATTAAAGTTGACATGGATATTTCTTGCTCCCTCTGGTTATGAAGTGTGGAATTGTCGGTGTATCAAGAGTTCGAAGCAAAAATGGGTTACAAATAGATATAGCCTTGAACGAAAGCTACCTTTTCTTAAAGGGCAGCATCACTCTATGAATGGTAGCAATTATTCCAGAATTAAGAAATAGTAACAAACAGTTCATTCAAATCCAACATTCAACATATGTACAAAAGATTTAAGAGCACTCAGATGTCGAGACTTGCTGGCTATTGAATAAACACTTTTAGCTTGATTATATTTATCTCATTAATCCTCTTTGAAGTCTGCAAGGAGGCTGTTTTGCTTACTCTATAACCCCTTCCAAAATACCACAGCAAACAATGGAACAGTAAACTCATCATAGGATGACTCAATGGACTTAACTGCTGAGAACGAAGGAATTGTCAAGCTGTGCCAGATGAAAAGCCTGCAATAGTACTTATGGTCTGCTACATGAAGCTTACAGAGAAATGCATAACACACTTGAGAAATGTGCAATTCCAAGCCAGCAGCCTGAAGCATGAGTCACTGCCAACAAATTGTCTCTTCATTCACCTGCAAACACCTACATGTGGGAACCTACACAATGGTGATGGTTTGGAAAGATGCGTTGTTCTTATGCAGCATTACTATTCATTTACCACAGTGTTTTGCACTTTCCTCAGAGTTTAAAAGTTCTGGTGTGAAAAGATTAAAACAATTAAGTCCCACCTTAGCTACAGTCTGTATATTGGAGTATCATGTACCTTCCTGGGAAGATGTCACCCATGTGTTGTAACAAGAAATCAACAGAATGTCTTTCATTAAACTACTTTTGTAAAATATAAACCAATAAAAGCATTAAATACAGTTAAAACATTATTTAATTACTAGTTTAGCCCCATAAATTTAAAAGTCTCTTACCTTTGTTTTTGGATCTAAAATTTTTACACCGTAGATTGAGATTTGTAATTCAACTTTGGGTGTTTTCTGGCCTTCAGATTTCTTGATATGTCTTGCAAACTACAAGATGAAAAATACAACAATCCCATTAATAATAAGGTTTATTTTATATTTTATTACTTCTCATTTCCTCTCAACTCCCTTCACCCGAAGTTGTTTCCCTCCTTCTTCATAAAGCTCTTATAAACAACGCTGACAATTCTCAAAGCCACAGTTGGGCACAGAACAGCATTTCTGACCGAACACTATAGAATACTCCTATAATTCAAGAAAAAATGTTTTAAAATTACTTAGCTGGTCCTCTTGAAACTTTTGTCTGCTGTTTATGCACTTAGTCAAAGCTTTTGCATGAGCTTTCTAGAACAGTTTCATGCAGTTGAATGCTTCCACAGTTTGTCAACTGCTCGGTTGTTAAGCAGTGAATATTGTTACATTTTCCATACGCCACTATTTCAACACTCCCTTCTGTACACATGCATGGAGGGTACTTCCCGTATACTCCTCCAAGAAAATCAGTTCTTTTTAACAGCATCAGTGTGAAAGCACTACATACTCGATGTCTTCTATTAACTCCTCAGGATTTCTTTGCTAACAGTTCATTAGAGGATGGCTAGGCAACATTTTATACGAGTGGGTGGGGTAATGTGCTCTATTCAAAACATCTTCCATTTTAGATCTCCTTTTCTAGCTGCTAGATCTGACCTGTCTTTCTCCCATGATTACTGCATATAAAATAAGCAGAATATCTAGAATTTGCTACTGCATGGCAGTTAAGAAGTGTCATAAATTTGGGTAACTTTCTTTGCAAAGATAAGCTAAGAATTGCTCTATATTTTGCTCAGTTACCAGCTGTTTTCCTCTCAATTCTCTGACATCCTGGAATAGTATTTTTAAATGCATAAAGACGATAACTCACTGAAGGCCAGAGGAGCTGGAGTCTCTGCTTCACAGTTGTATGTTTGAACACAACATCCTCAAACTCGCTCCCATTTAAGAAAAATTGAGCACATATTTCATCATCAGTACTTGTCAGAGATGACAATGACTTTTAGTGGCATAAAGAGTCTAGGATGTCAACAAGGGTGCTAACCTATCTTAGGAAGAATCAGACCTGGAAGGCAGAAGCCTGAATTACCTTGTGATTGTGAAGTACTTGGCTGTAGCCAACTGATACACAACCCCCCACACTCCCAACACCTAAACTCCTGATTTTAATTAATTATTTAGGTGAGAGTTGGGAGTTTAGGTTCTTGCTCTGTACCTATTCCTATGCCAATTAGTACTTGGGAAATCTTTCCATGAACTTGACTGCTTTATGCAGCATGACTCTCTCCATCTATTTTATTTCATTTTGTAAGCAGCCTGCAGGAAGCTCCATTCATGGCAAATTATTAACTAGTTTTACAAGCCATCCTAAAAGCCCATAATTAACCTGCTTTCCCTTCTTCCCAATTTTATTCCTCATTTTGAACACACTTATTGAAAACTTTAGCAACTAAATATAAATTTGTAATTAATCCTGATAACTTCATACAGTAACATGACATATCCAGTTTATTCCTGATTAATGTATCACATTAGCTGATAAGTATCACATGCTTCACAAGTTAGTTTTTTTAAAAAAGCACCAAAAAAACCCTGAAAAACCCCACCTAAACCACTCCATGCCATTCTCAAAACCAATTCTTAAATCTAAATACCCACTTTATACTTCAACAGCTAGGATTGCTCAATACTGGCTAAATATTTTATGAATGTTTGTACATGACTTACTAGTGAAAAACAGCTAGTTAAAAGTCAAGCAAATCTAACATCTACTTCTGCCTCTCTTCAGTATCATGTATATAGCTTTTGCAATACAGACATCCTTTTCCTGTCCTCCTATCTATCATCGACCCCCTTTCCCATGTCCAGAGTATGCTTTCAATACAGTTTAATGACTACCCCCATCCTTTAATTTTAATTAAGGGGGAGGTCATCTCATATGCATCTTCTTACTTAAAAAAATTAAGTAATTGTATAGAAAATAAAATTTTTAAAAACCTAATTACTGGTTTATAGGCACTTTGGCCAACAACATTTCTTGACTCTCTAAGACAATTCAAATCTGCTACAGGAAAAAAAAATAATCTTTTCTTTAATAAAAATCACTAATTAATCCCCCCCCATCTCACTCCAATTTTATATTATCAGTTTAACCTGTTTGATTCTTAAGATTCTGCTTTAAAAAAAAAACAGGAAGATGATAGGCCAAATCAGCACAGATATTTTTTCCAAAAAAGAATATAAAACTTAAATCATCTTTCAGATCATTTTCATACATTTACTTAATACCCCCAACCTGCTGCCTTTCCTTTCTGATCTGTGATTTGATTATGTCCTTTTATTGGATAAAACTTTGAGGACATATGTGGTCCTTTCTCATAATACAACAGGGCTCTGTGCTTGGCTCACTTTGCTACATGTTAAAATAGAGTGACCACAAAACCCACAGATCACCTGGCCAGTTTGACATTCTCAGTTTCCACTGTATTTTATAGTGCACAGAAGCATAGCTATGCAATAAATAATCCTGGGGCACACCTCAAATTGGAACAGTCTTGAGCTTGAGTGAACCCTGGCTTTTTTGAAATGTCTGTTTATAAACATGATGCAAGTATTTCTGTGTAGTAATGAAGAGGAGGCAGAAATAATATTTGACTTCACTGAGTGAAAGCCATAGTGTATGTTGAGAATGATCATGAAATGCTTGGTTTTCCAAGTGTAATCATCTCATCAGAGTCCCCAACAACAGCTACAACATGAAAACTTTTTAATATAAGTAGAACTTAATAACTTGCATGAGTTTTAGAACAGCTGGCCAAAGCTCGCTCCAAGTAGTCAAGAAGTTTTACAACACTGAGGAAGTTCCAGAAGATAGTTCTGTGCCAATACTAAAAAAAGGTTAAACAAAACGACCCTACCACATCTCCACTCTCAAAAGGCATAAATCAAGTTCAAGAACTAGAGAATTTAAGTGAAATGAATTAATGATGATCGATATGGATTCTACAAAAAAATGCAGCTTGTCAAAATAGACAAAAGCATTTGACTGAGTTTTGCATGCCATTACATTTAGGAAATGAAGCAATACAAAGAAAGTATTAGTTAAGTTAGTTACATTAGTCTCCAGATGCAGTTATAAACAGGAAATTGTCATTGGGAAGATATGTTTCTAATGTATTCCAGCAGGGTTTATTTCTTAAGCATGACATTATTGAACAATGACCAGGAGGAAAATAATTACTGATAAAATCTGCAGGCAGAAAAAATACAAGGAAAAAAACAGGGAGAAAAGCAACTAATGATCTGAACTTGAAAATCATTATAGAGGAAGGTTTCAGATCATGAAGGTTGATGGAGGGGCAAATAACACAGAGAATACCTCACTGACCAGAACACCAAAGATTGCCTGTATGCAAAAAAACCATCTCTGCTCCAATATCAACTTTGCAAATTATACATACGAGAACAAACTTACTTTTTCAGGTGACTACCCTGTGAAGATGGAATTAAGAAAGTCTTGATGACATGGTAGGCTTTCCAGTAACTGTGGATCTTTTCATGAAACTACAATTGGGAAGACTAATGCAATCCTTGTATTAGATCCTTAAGAAGCCAAGAATGGCTGCACTGCATCAGCTGCTTGTGAGAAACTACTCAAATGTTATGTTCTGAAGTTTTCAAATGCAGAAGGATGTTGAAAAAAAATGGAGGAAGATCACAGGATATTTGCAAAAGTTAGCAGAGGATTGGAAACCCACTTTGTAAGAAACTCAATCAAATCAAAAACAAGCTAATGGTGAAAGAAAAACCAGAAAAGAATCTCCAACACAGACATCTAGAGAGACAAACAGCTTTTTAATCAAAGGTTCACTGGGATACGATGACTGAGAAGTATGTGTAGATAAATTAAGAAAATCTGGTGCAGTTACTGTCTTAATGCTCTTCCTGACCGCTCCCTGTCCTGTGTAGTAACACATAGCATACAGATATGATCCATAATTTCTTTCGTACCTGATCTTCTCCAGAATGCCAAGTTCAGCCACCTGCCAAACTTGTGGAGGGTTTGAACAGCAGATCCTAACACCCAGTCAGGTATCAGCCAATTTGCTTTTTTTCTTCTATTTTTTATACTTACTCATTTTACCTAAGAGGACCCTTTGGAACCTCTGGATAGAGGAGATTTACAAATATTATATTATCCTATCAGCACACATTTGTAACAAAGTAGTATTTGTAGCTCCCACAGTAACAAGATTATTTAAGAGGGTAAAAATCTGTAGCCTCCCATTGGCATCAAAATGGACAATGATATAAAATTATAATGAATCACAACGTGGCTTGGGAAGAGATATGATGGGCCAAATTCTTAAGCTGTTAGTTTATACATATATTGCTCTCAGGAAAGACACCCAGATTTGGCCCAATAATAATATGAGAGGCTCAGCAGGATGAGCTAGCTTTTATTTAATGGTTTTGGAATTAACATCGTATTTTTCTTGAATCTTTTAGGGAAAGGAACAGAGACAGATAGAGCCATTTTCTATGGTTTAATTTAGCTTTAAAAAGAAAAAACTTCCATATATCTTTTCTTTTATTACAGTAACAGGGAAAATTGCATACTTTGAGACTCAGAAAAATTACATTTAAAATGTTTATGTATCAAGTCTTAGCAAACCACTATCAGAGGATTAATCAGCAAAAAAAACATGAGGAAAAAAAATCATGTTTTAAAACGGCCAGGAGCTTTAGTTAGAAAGAAATAATGGTTAAAAAAAATTCTATCAAAAAATCAATTTAAGCTATGCAAATCAAAGTTATGTGCTTTTATTTAATATTTACACCTCACTGCACCATTCAAGAGTTTATTAAAAAACCTCGAAACATCAGAGGTAGACATTTCTGTGATTTGGGTGCTAATTTTCAGCCCAGGGAATAGGAGGTCAGCTACTTCATCTTCACAGTCCGGTGAGACATCAGACATTGCACTTCACGAGGACACCTTAAAAGATGTCTCTTTGATGGCAATGTAGATGTCTATGCTGAGACACAGCTTTATACCTGGCTTTGAGACGATGCTTTTTCTCCTTTTTTCATGACATCATTCATTACAAAGAAAGATGCCGGAAAAACAAAACAGGCCCTATTTCTTTTGCAGTGACTACAAATCATCTTTTTGGTCATATTATGGTCCAAATTCTCATGCACATTTTAAGTGAGTATTATGACCTCTGAAAAATAGCTGTCAAGAGGAGGAAAAGGATGAAAAGGCCACAGATATGTGACCCTGAATCTCTTGATACCAGATGGCTAAGGAAAAAGCTGTCTCAGAAATCAATTTCTATGGAATATGTTGTATTTTCCAAACACACTCTGGACTGAGAGAAAGGCTATAGATCCGTTAACCACAGTGTAGGAGACAATGCAGTAGTCTTTTTTTCCATCTCTCACTCCCTAAAGTTGGGGTTTTTTTTATTCGACTCTGAGGAGGTGAGGTGGTGTTGGGTCCTTTTTTTTTTTTTGTCATGAGTGGGTTTTTTGTTTCATTTTTTTGGTGGTAAGAGGTTTGGGGGCAGGGTTGTTTGGGATTTTTTGTGGTGTTTTTTTTGGTTGGTTTTTGCTTGGTTTTTTTTTTTTTGGTGGTTTTTGGTTGCTTTTTTGGTTAGCTTTTGAGAGAGAGTGTAAAACAAGTATTGTCTTCTTCACCTCTTCTCATCTGATCTGCTTTGGTCTTCAAGCTGTCTTTGGCTGGTCCCAAAATATACATTCTGCTTTCTCCAGTACTTTAAAGAGAACAGTCATGGCTGTAAGGCTTGTCTTGAAACCTCTTTATCCCAATATTAATAAACTTTCTGTACTCCACCCTCCTCTGTCTTTTTCAACAACAAATGAAACTCAGCTTATAACACGAAAGGGAGCTCAACACAATATCCACTGATGGTCAATCTAGGGCAGCAGCAGGATACCATCACAGCATTTGTAGAGGCGTGTGAAAGAGCACTCTTCACTTTGTGTATCCTTACAGGTCAAGGAGCTGATGAAGATTATTTTGAGTGGCTTAAAAGTGATTAATTATATTTACAATATCTGGTCATCTCCACTTACAGAAGGAAAGAGGAGGAGAAAAGGAAATTGAGTTGGAAGTTGGGTAAGAGAACAGCTTTAAGCGTGGCCCTCACAAAAAACCATCCCTTTGAAGACTGCAAAAAGAACAGACCAAAACTCAAGTGTTTACATCAGTTTTCTCCCTAACTCCCCTCCGCACCATTTTCTTACTAGCAGCCTGAATATGCGGCCCTTTCCATCTGTTATGCTGATCTTTCAAGCTGTTCTCACCACTGGCAATGCTTCAAGCACTTTTTGAGAAGGACCAAATTCATTCCTACAGTCTGATTTAGAAGTTATAGCCTTTGTTAATCAAGGAAAGTAATCATTTCACTTTATAAAATAAAGTGCGATTTACGAACACTTACACATTTTATAGTGTAGGTGTGTTTCGACACATCTTGGTACCACTTTCCTTGGTTTTTATTTCATTCTAGAAATTAGTTTGACCATGAAACTGTTTGTAATAAATTATGAGAACAGTTCACCTAATCTTAGAAATAAAAATACACGTTTTAAAATATTAGTGTCCAACTTTCTTCTTTCTCTTGTAGCATGGCTCCAAGAAATTTGAAAACACAAGGGGTAATCCCAACTAGATAAAACCACTGGACAACCCTCTAGAAAAATTAAATATAGATGCTTCAAAAACCTGTATATTCAAATTAAAACTGTGCAAACAGCAAAAATTTTAAGTGTTTAGAAAATACAGTAGTAGTATTCAGGATAAAAAAAGTACAATGAAGCATCAAAAAAATTTCCTCCAAGTTATTATATTTTACTGTAGAGCATCAGCTCCACCTGCTGGTAAAAGTAAGTTCAGGGAATGGCGTGCTACAGTTTTGCACAAACCTGCTTGATAAGCAAAGAGTCTTTGTGATGTATGAGTTAAGATCTTTTGATTTAAAGAAATAAAAAGTTGTGTATCAAATATCTATTCTGATACAGTTTGATGACATGATGGCTTAAGAAAAATAGTTTACAGTAACAATATTTCAAAAGGTTATTGGTGCGATATACGTTGGAAAAATGGCTCCAAATATTAAGAGTCAGCTGTTTTTCTGCTAGCTATTAATTTTCATGAAAAACAAATTATGATTAACATTGTGACTAAAACCAAATCCATATAATAATAACAAATATCTAAATATAGGATTATAAGCTACACATCTTAAAAACTCTCCTACTCCAAAAACCACTACAAGTTTACTTTCAAAATAAGAGATTAGTTTTCAAAATGTTTTAACTGTTTTAAAAATTTTAATTAACATTTTCTAAATCCAAGTGAGTGGTGTGTGATTAATAATAAAATCCAGCAGCTCTAGGCTTCTCTTCAAAGAATTCAGATGCACAACATAAATCAATGTTGAAATGAGTATTCAATTAATTGAGGATTGTTTCAAACAGAAAACCTCTTCATTGCTCTCTGAATTCTGTTCCAAGGTTTTTCAAGCCTTTCCAAAGGTTGTCTTTAATTACCTCGTGAGTTTTCTAATAAACTTGTGTTTATATAAGTTTCCATGCAATATCTAAGCTCCAAACTTCCAAGCTTGAAAAAACAGTGTAATTCTGGCAGCAATGATTCAGACACATATCTCCAAGCCAGTTTATTTAGGGAACGTATGTACAAAGTTAGAACAGATACCTACATACTCCAACAAGTACATAAAAAAAATTACTACTTTTAAATTTTAGTGCTAGGCTGACAAATGAAAATAGTTCTGGTTCTTCCTACACTTCAGAGAACAGTTATTTGAAATCCTTTTTGGACCCACTTTCAGAGTAAACTATTTCAAAGTACCAAATCACACAGTCCAACCCACCCAAACCCTCCAGTGATCAGTGAGGGCCCAGGTTAACCTGGAGTTCGACCAGTGAGATGGAGACACTTAGCAGTTGCTTTGCTTAGGGGGAGTCTGATAAAACATCAGTAAAACAGAATCAAAACTTCTCCACAGCAGGATATTATCTTGACAGATTTCTGCAAAGAATTAACTTTTCTCAGGGTAATGGAATTTTATAAAGAGAAAACATCTAACATAACAGGCTTCACTCCAGTATCAGCTGTAAATTGTACGAGGTGCACACAAAACCATACATTTTGTTTCCATTGATAGCATGCTACAATGGTTTAAAAACAATCATACTTACATTAGCCTAAACCACTTGAAAACAACTAGACAACAATGCCTCTGATGAACTGCAGCAGAGTAAATCTTTTTTGGCATAAAACATACTAAGAACTGACTAAATGAATCTTTAAAGGCAGCTATACTATTTCGGTAGAGTGAATATAATGGCAAAGAACTCCTGTTTTCAATACCTTAACACAATTACTAATCAATCTTGTAAAGCTGGGTTTTTCAAGGGAAACCTTAGTCCTAAAAGCTGAGCTACAAAGTAGTGTTTCATGCCTTCTTTTTTCCTTTTTTATGATAGAAATAACACAGAATAAAATTTTTCAATATTGACTTCCAAAATTTTATGTCCATTTCCAAGAAACTTATTTTTAAGTGAATAATGTAAACACTACAGAAAGTTATGGAAAGTACAACAATAGGCAGAACAATCGTTACATCTAAATAAACTAATGCTACAATAGCTCTAAGCAGCTAAGCAGGAAGCAGTGCAATTCCACAGCAGTGAGTTAGGAGACAAATCAAATCAGCATTCCCTACCACAACTCATAGCATTTGAAGAGCTTTATGCATATTATCTGTCACTCAAACAGTCAAGCCAAAGCCATGCCATCAGTAACCCTCAACATCTCATTTCACTAGGATACTTTCTAATTGTCTACCGAGTCCCTCAGTGCCCAAGGACATATAACCAAGAAGAATTTGTAAACATCTGATTTTCTCGGGGGTTTGTGCACACAGACCTTTTCAAACGAGATATGAAGACCTGGAGGACAAGGCAGTAATGCCCCTTGTCATGAACAGGCTGGGTTTGTAAACGCTATTTTCTCACTACAGCTCCATTTCCAGATACATCACCAATTATCACAGCTGGAGGCTGGAAGACATTCACACTAGTGTCACAAACCTTCACCTCCAGTCCCACAGTCAGTTTATGTGGATCAGACACATTAGCTTTAGATGGAGAGCAGTCAGGGACAGCCAATACCCACAGAGCTATCACAGCCCACTTACAGCATTGTTTGACATTCTTACTCCTGTTCTCTGGCACCAACAGTTTCCCTTAACTGAGTGGGTATTCCATGTCTTGCAACAAGAGGCAACTCACCTAACTGGGGCTCATAGCAAGCAACACACAGCCCAGAGAAACACAGGACTGGCATTACTGAAGCATTACTGGCATTACTAGTTTTTTGGTCAAGGAAGAGTTTGTGTTCTTAAATTCTCTGGTAACACGTTTGGTGTGCCATAATTAGAGGCATTCAATAGCTATAAAGTGACGATGGCAGCTAAAACAAATTGTTGCTACTTAAGTTTGTACCAATGAAGCCCTAAAGTTTCCAAAGAACAAGCATTACACATTAAGGTATATAAGGTACATAAACTTTATACTATAAATATTTGTATCATCTAGGAGACAACTAAATATTTGCACAGCAGAACATCTGACACTAAGGACGTAATAGGGAGGGCCTACACACCAGTTAAGAGATTAGTAAAAGCAACTGCTAGTATATCCAGTGAATTTATTTATTTATTTATTTACGAAGTGTCCCATCTGTGAAAACAAGTTAGGAACACATTCTATTTTTATTTCATTAAAAATTCTTTCTTACCTTTAATTTTCTAACAGCATCTCTTACAACTTCTGTGCCTTTGGGCTGCTCCACTTCTGTACTGCCAAGAAACTGAAAAGATTGTAGTTTGTGAGAAATAAGGTATGCACTGAAAAGCCTAATTAACTCACGTAATCTTATTTTCCAATTATTTCCAAATAACATTTTGGAAAGATAATTGTTTCAATAGTTGATAAATAACAAATGTTCATGCAGCTATTTCTAATAAAGAGAATAACAAGAATTAAATACTAATTAGACAAATATGAGTTATCAAAAGCAGCTTTTAAAAACCATTGTATTTATCTCAGTCTTATACAAGTCTGTAAAATAGAGGTTAAGTACCTTTTTTCCATGAGGAAATTGTCATTTTGGTAATATAATTTCTTTTGGAAAATAATGAAAAAATGCAAAAAAAACCCCCTGAAATATGATACTTCCCAGGAATCACCAAGAGCCAATAGTTTGGATTATCTTACTAAAACTTTCATACAGTAATGCAAGATAAATTAAAAAGGCCTGATTTTGATCTCAGAGCTGCTTGGTACAGTAATTTCATAGATTTAAAGGAACTAGGCTCTAACTTACATAAAAACAAAGCCCACATTCAAAGGATTTCTACTAGAGATCATATTTTTACTGAGTAAGGTTTTAATGAAAACCAAACGTACAGCTGTTAATATATGAAGCACGATACTTCAACAGGACCTTACCATTTCTTTATTTTTACACTGAAATGCCTTTACAGTCTTCCATACA
This sequence comes from Calidris pugnax, assembly GCF_001431845.1. Classification (NCBI taxonomy): domain Eukaryota; kingdom Metazoa; phylum Chordata; class Aves; order Charadriiformes; family Scolopacidae; genus Calidris; species Calidris pugnax. Next base: position 20,791,158 of record NW_015090990.1, read on the forward strand.
GTTTTGCTTGCTTTGTACTATACTGTTATGAAAGGTAGGATAATCCTGCCTGGATTGCATCTAAGTAATAATTTAATTAATTTTCAATTGCCTGATTTTCACATTGAGGTACAGCTGATTTAAGTCACACCATTTACCTGTATACACCAAAACGCTAGCAAGAAAGAACAAACCCCCTTTTTTCTCTAACATACACAATTTTCTGTATAAAATGACACACAGAGGTATGTATAATTTTTAACTCTCAGTAGTTTCAATAGGAACTTAAATTTGCCAAGCTACAGATGCTTTCAACATAGTAACTCTGGAGTTTCTAATTTTATTAAAACTTCAAACTTGTCTACTGTAGTCAATGTGCGCAAGCTGTACTCCTGCAAAGAAACTTTGCAGCTCTACCAATAATTAAGTCTCATTAGAAATCTGCTACTGACTCTGAAATATGATGTGCCATCTTGAACACAATAGTATGTAAATCAAAACACCAGGCACATCTGCTGTCAATATTTCCTACTATAACAATTGTCTAGACAGGAGATCAATGTTTTCTAATAACAATGCAGAAATCTCTATTATTGATTTGATGTCTTTCATGCAACATCTCCGATGACTTTAAACAGTGGGTATGTTCTTCCCTGGAAAAGTGACAGTTGAAGAAAATGCATACAGAGAAAGAAGAATGATTCTTGGACATTATTGATAAAACATATGACAGAAACAGAAAGGGTAAGGTGAGTGAATATATGTGAGCAAATGTATGCAAGTAAAAATAAATAAATAAAGGTAACCACAAGCTTAAATGGACAAGAAAGAAAGTAGATAAGGTCAGATGAGAATCTAAGAGGAACGTTCGTAATACCAGATATCTGTACTCCAGCATATTTATACACCATACACTTGGCACAGCACAAGAGGTAGAAGTGTAATTTCTGTAGTTTGTGAGCAGGCCAGGGTACGTTACATACCATACAGGACTCCTGCATAAACACAGGAAATAACAGCTGCAAGTGTGGATAAGGCTCGACGAACAGAAAACGCAGGTCACTGCTGCCCACAGTGAAGTGGAAGATGGCGGCATATAATTCATCCACACATACTTCCTAATATTTTTATAGTTTTGAAACTTGTAGCTCCAGAGGCATTACCTATGTAAGCAGCCTGGTATTTCTTGCTACACATTGAGGGCTGGACCTTGGGTGGAATCGTGTTGAGCACACTCCTAGGTGCACTGTCTTCCAGGTATCAGTGTTGACAGTAAGCATCACTACTGAAATTTTTATTATTTTCAGTAGTTTTGAACGGAATGTGGAATTAGAGCTTATGCTTAATAAAATACACAGTAAATACAGTAAAATGCATTTAATCCATAAATACAAAGGAGATTTGTAGTGTGTTAATATCCAGGATGATGAGACCATGCCATGGTTTGGAACGTTTGTATCCGATATATGTTTTTATCTCTTAACTGCAGCTCCTTTTTTTTTTTTTTTTTTTTTTATTCAGGTAAACTCATATTTTAGTCATAACTGCTTACACATTTCATGCCTGAGCTTAATAAGCTTTCTCATTTTATTTATTTATTTGTTTGTTGTAAGACAAGGATAAACAGAAAAACAGCAATTAAGAGCAATTATTCTGAATATTTGCTTTAATTAGACTGATCTATTTGGGGACAAAATACTGAAAGAATATCAAAATGAAGATGATTTCTTTTCTAATTACAACAAAAGAATGACTGTGCAATATAGGTTTAACGTATAGCTAATGTATTAAGTCCAAGCTGTTTATTGTTTGCTCTTGCATCTGCTCTGTACCTTTTCTGTGTGATCTGCCCTATCATTGTAGTTTGTTTAATATTAGGTACCCGTTACTATGGCATTAGTTGCACTAGTTAAGCTAAGCAAACACAGATACATTTCCAAAACTGAGACTTTAGATGACAAGCTCAATGTGACAAAGGCCTCTGTGTTTGTATAATCCCTAACACAGAATGGATGCACTGCCACCTCCGGGATTTCTAAAGTAAATAACTAACAACTAATTCACCATCCTCATGAAATGGGGAGACAGCCATTTCATCACGGTCTTTTTAGCAGATTTTTCTCACCAAATCTCACACAAACACAGAGAACAAATATTTTTTCTATCAGGAATTCAGAACAGCTGTGGCATGAATAGTATAAATATTAATTGTGGAAGAGTACAAAAAAATTTCAAAGCAAAATTGGTAAATAAGAAACTTCCCTTTTCAAGATCAGGCTGCTTCAGAAAGCAGTACTGATGCAGAATCTTAGATGGGAACTATAAAAGTCAGCGATTGCTTTGATCACTTCAGGTTCCCTCCTGCAGCTATGCCCCCTTTTGCAGACCCAGCTGATGAGAAACAACAACAACAACATGAAATATAACTGTTCATGAGAGCCAACCTAATACAACTCCTATATTTAATCGCAGAAGAGAAAAACAGAAAATAATGCAGCAGTTCCCCTCCAGATCATTCAGTGTTAATCCCATATGCAATTTAATAAATGCATTATATTCTTAAGTGTCCAGTAACACCACATACGTAATATGAATGATGTCTACACATGATTGTTACATATATTTACTGTTTGCATCTAGTAAAAAGGTTAGTCTTGGTGTACTTCATGCATAATAAGCCAATTCAAACAAAAATGCCCAGTAAGTTAGGAATGCCACTAGACTCATATTTTAAAATATTTATGTATTGTCTAGTACTAATGAGAAGTTCACCACAATTGGTTGGATAGTTTAAGAATTTTGAAGAGGATGACATTTAATTTTTTTGTGTAAGATAAAGCACGCTAAGGCAATGTTTCTTCCATATAAATAACTACACATTTTTTACTGCAGACCTTTTTTCAGGTCAACAGATCTTATCAGTCAAAACAGTTTATCTGTTCCTTTGAAGTATACTAAGGTTTGTTCTTCCCTCATTGATGTTTGCCATTAACAAAGTGAGCTGTTGAACAGCCATATACAAGACATACACCTCAGATCAAACTATTTATAATCTAATATTAGCAGACAACCAGATGTGCTCGCTCCACATGCAAAGATTTGTAAGATAGTGCAGCTGCAGAGAATTAACAGACACCATTTCATCTTATTAGAATCAACAGAAGTTTTATCATTGACAGTGACTGGGAGACTAATTCAGCCCCAAGATGGCCAGGAGGGCTGTTTTACACAACAAACTAGTAAACAGACCCTTTGTGGGGAATACCTCTTCCATCAGAATGTAGCTGAAATGAAAATTTTGCTGCGCATTTAACTTGAGCAAGACATGTTTTGGTCCCATTCCACAGTCAAATCATTAAAAATGTTTTCAAACTGCATTTTGGCTGGAGAAACTATTTTTTTTAATAGTTTTAATAATTTTAAAAGCAAGGTAAGTCTTTTCTACTTTTATTTTGCTGGCTCAATTTGAAGTCAAGTCAAACGTAGGGCAATTTCAGGCATTCAGAATCCTTTAGAGTACTGACAAGTCTACTGCAGTTACCACATACCCATTAGCTATTAGTAAGGTCAGGTGAATTGTTAAGGTTAACAGTTCACTTTCTTCCTTTCCATTAACAATACACTCCAGTAATTCTTCCCCCATCAGCTTACACATTTTGACCCCCAAATTTCTGCCTTTTTTTTTTTTTTTTCCCACGTGTGAAGTATATGCAGGTGCCTTTCTTCAAAACTTAGGGGGAATACAAGAAACCCTACTCAACCTTTGGAAAAGTAAGTTTTACTAGGGTCAAAATAATCCATAAACCTAAAACTTGACTAAGAAGCAGTTTTAGGTGCACTTTTGAATATTTAACGTAGACTTCCACTCTTCCAGTAGAGAGCAGTGTAGGATATTTTAATAGAAAAACAACATCTGTTTTCTTTTGTCATCACATTTCAATCTTTAAAAAAAAAATCAGTCTTTCACAGTGCAACATTTCTTTATTGCTCTGATATCCCTGCATATTAAAAGTTCGCCTTTATGCGGATTTAAATGCAATTTTATGAAAAAAATACTTACCAAACTCATAAAATAAAGAGATTAAAAAGCAATGCAAAATTACTGGGTACCTGCTGCCAAAATTTGACAAATTAGCTCCTTCTATAGCAGAAGCTGAAGGGATGTTGATTTACTGATGAAAGGAAGACAAATGTATCCACATTCTGATAACATTAGAGTGACAGTATATAATATAAAATGAGAATGAAAGAGAAGTAGGACCAGGTTTGAAGCTATGCAGGAAACAGCTTAACAAATGCCTAAGCTGTTAATCACTTCAGGGTTTTTTTTCAGCCTTGCATACATGAGTCTTCTCTGTCAATTAAGCAGCAGAAGTACAATATGGACTATAAAATACCTCTTTCTATTTTGGCTTCCTTCTCTTTCCCCACCCTACAAGTCCAGTTCCCTACCTGTAACAACTTGGTTCTCTACGTGTGTTTGCCAGAGCACATAAAAGTTTGGGTTTTTCCCTTTAAGGGAGCCCTTCTTTAGTGACACCTTAAAAACAACTGTCTCTCCCAGGCATGATCGCTGCTCAAATGAGAGCAGAAATCAAACTCACCACATGAGAGTATGAGAGAGAGAAGTGCCACAGACATCAGTGCATTCCCTGAATGTCTCCTGCTTGTCTGACATTAACACTCTGCACAAATGGTGACTCTGACACAGAAAAAAAATTCTACACATTTTTCTGAGGGAGCGTTCAAGTACTACATGGAAAAAAGAAAGGAATGCATTATTAAAAATATAAAGAAAAGAAGAAGGGTCTTCTACTGGAAATAAAATACTACCAGGTATTTAATGCATAAGTAGAAATAATCCAAATGCAGGTGAGAAAACACAGAGCTGAAAATATTTACAGTAATTAAGATATAAAGACAGAAAAAATCTATTTGATAAGCTATTGAAATGTTGGGTGGGGGGAAGAACATTAGAGAAAGGACCATAAAATAATTAGGTAGCTGTTAACAAAAGAATCTTTCAGATGTAATGATATAAAAACACACTGTGCTTAACTTTAAGCAAACTATTAGCAAGCTACACTGGTTTAATTTGTACTTTCCTCTATTCTCTAGGTGTGTAGTACCTAAGAACTCTTTGATATCGAATGTGTAAACAATCACCTCAGCCTTTAAGTTTGGCAGAATGCCTAAATAACAAAGAACATCATTTGATAACAAAAGCTTGAGATGCTTTTGAACAGCTGACAGACATAGACAATACAGACATCTCCTTTGAGCAGAATACTCCAAGGAATGCTATCTTGGATATGGTTCTTGCCAAGAACCTGACTGTCTGGAAGTAGGAACTTCTACAAATATTCTGGTAAAGAAGCCTGAGAAACTAAGGACGTATAGCCTGTCTTCCAACTCATGTTTAGATTTGTTGAGAAAAGACATTCCATAGCTACTCACAGGGAAGAAACTTCATACATGGTTAAAGTAAGCTAAATCTAGCTTGGTGTAATTTTAAAGGCAAAAGAATGAGAATAGTTACAACAGGTCATATTTTTGCTCAAGTGCCACTGCATTTCCATCCACAGCCAAATGGGAAAAACCCAAGGGTACAGAAAAAGGAAAATACAATAAGAGTATACACTTACATTAACATAACCAGTTTTTTTGTAAGCAGAACTTCAGGAGAATTTAGGACACATTTTACAAATAATCAAACTTAGACCTTCTCCAGAGAGACCAGCATATGCTAAGGTGGCTATCAACAAGGATATCTTTAAAATACAATCTTAAATCAGATTGCAACAAAGCTACCAAAGCTGTTTTCTGCTTAAAACCATCCAATCCTAAAGGTAAAATAATATTAGGAGATACAGCTAATACCTCCACAAGGAAGATAAAAGCAGACTAGAATACAGAAAGAAAGCAAAAAGGTAAAAAGCTTATCTTGTCAAGACTGTCACTGTAGCAAATACCAGTTGTACAAGAAAAACATTCAGTATTTCTTCAGTCCATCAATCTACACAGTACTTGAGAAGCACATCTCAAACCGTATCATGCCCTGAAGAGCTGCCAGGCTCAATCTGAAGATCATAATGGAGCTGGGGTGGTGATGGTGGGGTGTATGCTGTTCTCCCATAGTGTACACCATTATCTGCCACCTTACAGCTACCCAGATTTTAGCCACAAGCTGAGAATAAACACAGCTACATGCAAACCGACCACCACTTCAAACAACTGGATAAGAAAAAAGTGGTTCTTGGGCTCTGCTCTGCAGACTTGTTAGCTGGAGCTAACAGTTCACTTCTGGTCTACGTGAGCGGAAAAATGGAGGTAGCAGCAGGAGGGCAATATGAATATCCCTTAGGGAAACTCCAGCTTGGAGCAAAAAAACTGCAAGCTCAAGTGATTTTTAGAAAATTCATTAAAAGCTTTTAATGAATAGGAAAGGGGCTTAAAGAGGAAGTTTTTAACAGTGCACAAATGACAGTGATGCTAATATTAGTAGTATATCATACTGAAGGCCTGGGTTTTTTTAAGGCCAGGTGCACTTCACATAGCTGATATATAAACAAAAAAATCAGAGAAAGTATCAGAGGAAGATGGTAGTGATAACAAATTTATCACTGAAGAAAAATAATTTCTTATCCGATGTTCTCTGGTTGTGATTGGGACACACACATTTTGATAGCATTCCTTCTTCAGGTGTGCTGCACTATTCACCACCCTTCATGTGCAAGAATCCTGTGCTGAGAGATGGGTTAAAATGAAGGAGTAAATTAAAGAAAAACATGCTTCCAAACTTCATCCTCTGGGTTTCAATTTGGACACACTCAGTGTTTCCAGTTTTGGCATTTACACATGCAAACCTATTTTTTAATATTTTTTTTTTTTTGGCAGAAACATCTGCCAGCAACAGGAGATGTCTGTGGGTGAGTCAAAGGCATCATTAGGTTATTATAGCTCCTTTACTTCAATACAGAAACTGTTAACACACAGATTAATCTAACATCAAACAATGGCATCTACTATCTTTTGTTTCCCCACTGCTATTCATCAACTCTCCAGAGCCAGGCAGTGTATCATTGTTACTGCCTGGAAATTTTAGGATAACTAACAAGAGATAACTCATCAAATGAGCAAACTGTTGTCTAACATGATCTAGCTTGACCATATTCATGATCTGAGTTGCTCCTGACTTGCCTAGAAAATGACTGAGCCATCCAAGTAAAAAAGCTGAATAACATCCTTGCCAGCTCCTGCAAGCCTGTATCATTACTCTCATATTAGTTTAGATTTTATTTAGTCTGATCTCTTAAGTACTGGCAACTCTAAACTCACGGTTTAAACTTAAAGTTCAGTAACTCTTTACTTTTTTAACAGTTATCATTATTGAATCAACATTCAGTGAATGTGTTTATTCAAACAGATTATACTTCTGATAATGTGGGTGTACGGGGAAGGACACCTGTTTATTCACAAGAACCATTCTGTATCCAGACAGAGAAAGCGGAACTAATAATCAGACTTGACACTCCCTGTAGAAAGGTATATTCTAAACATGAAGCCTCCGATACTCATTCACTGAAGACATATCATACTGCTTGAATGCCTCAATCCAGAAGATTTGTATTCCTGACTGTATTGTTCCCAGTAAAAAAATATTTAACGTAAGGGATGAGAGTCCACCTAAAAATAATTCACAGTCACTATTTTGAACATCAACTTCTTAGCTTTAGAACTGCGTAATAACATAGTAGATGGATTTTTCAGCTTTACAAGTCCATAATTAGACAGTAGACTTAGTTCTGCACCACAGGAATTGGATTCAACTCAAGGATCATTTCTTTATGAAAACAGTAAAGTCCGACTAAGCCTTCAAATTTACTGAAATACTATTTTTCACCAAGTCCTAGGTATTTTCCAATATCTTAATTTAAGAAAACTGACATCTTGTTTGCATTTTTTTTCCATAAACCAGATGCCAATTTGGTAATTTAATTTATATTAACCATAAGACGACTTCAACAACTCCTATATTCCCCTCAAATGTACTGAAGTAGTACAAACAGCTCTACATCTACAGACTCTTTTGCAAAGATGTCAAGTGTACTATTGGAAACTTTAAAACAGAGACCACAGTTGCTTTAATTCCCACTTAATCTCCACAGATGCTAGCTAGTGACACTCGAAGTCTATGGGAAACTTCACTGTACTGCAGCATGGAAAAAACCAATGTTTTCATTGCTACTACTTGTATAAACCCACTAGCCTACCCAAATGGCGATTGCAGTTTTTGGCATTCCCATAAAGCTAAAGGACAGGCCTCTCTACCCCCTCAAAACACCCCATCTCGTACAGTGCTACAATAAAGGAACAGCAAGATCATGATCCCAAGCGCTGGCATTCTCATAACAACTTCTGTAAGAGCTACCACTGTAACACCCTGCATAAGATATGCAAAACCATTGTCCTAGTTTTTAGCTCTGTTTTGCCCTGCTGTATCAACCTACTGGTTTTCATAACGCCACTGTTCCTTTAACTGTAGCATGCACTGGTCTGCTCTGTATTAGCATTCTGCAGGCTATCTAGCTTTTTTCACAAATTGTAGCAAGTTAAAGCTTGAAACTCAGTGTTCTCAAGCTCCATCTGTCCTGCTGACTTTTTTTCCTGTTGCAAATATTCAGCCGAGCAAACAAAACGTCCCCAAGAACAATGAAAACTGAACCAGGACTACAAAAACCCTTACAAAGAAACAAGCTATGCTGTCAAGTATTTGATAACAAAACAAATCTTAGTTTCTCAAACTGACAAAACCATTCTGCTTTACCAATATGATGAAGCTTTCTGAAATCTGGAGAATTTTGATTAACTCAGAACCGGAGTGAGGCAGCTGAATTAAGGGTGCAACTCTGAGCCACACGAGTAAACAGGGCATGGTGTCATTTAGAAACTAGCTGTTCCTACAAAGAGGTATTTCCCAGGTGACTTCATTGTTAGGCATGAATCTGAAGCACAGGCTTCGGATTCTTTCTTTCATAACAACATGTACAAGAACAGCCAGGAGTTTCCATGCGCTGTTTCAGGGTGAGATTGTGCAATTCTGAGCATACAGCTTGCAATAACTTCTTCAGACTGAAGCTGGACACAAAGACACATTACAGACTTCCTCTGTTCAATGCAAATATAACTCTACAAGCTGTGAACGAAATTGTGATGGATTTATATATATATAGTATTTATATTAATAAAGACAAATGGAAAAGTATTGAAGCGCCTCTTTTGTACTGGAAAATACTAACTATATCTTATAAAGGCAGAGATAAAATTCCACAGACATTGTCCATTTTGTGAATAAAGTTTATTTTGCTCTAAACTAATTTCTACCTCCTTTGTCCTTGACTAACATGATAATTCTGAACTTGTAGTATCACACTCTTTTGCCATGGCAACATGCAGTGACATTATAAACACAGAAACAGGAATGCCCTCTGGGACCAAAAACAGAAGTCACAGTTAGGAAGAAAATTCTCATTCAAACACCAATAGCCTTAGTAATAAGAACAAATAACTATTGTCCATTACACCCAGTTTATAAAAGCCCTTTTCCAATTTAATGTGAAATATGAAATTGTCTAATTTAAGGACACTGCATCTCTTCTGAATCAGGACTTAATACTGTGAGCCTTACTGCACCATAGATTAGAATAAATTACTCTTGGTTTAATTTTTGAATCATAGAAACACTTGGCTGTCAGGCAGCACACCAGAAAATGGTTATTCTGGAGAACAAGTCATGAATGTACAGAGCTAGTGCTTTAGCTTTAGTAGCCTGGAAATTTAATAGCAGTTTTGGTAATTTTTTCATGTAATATAAACAATCTGAACATTTTCTTTTAAAATACCATTACTACAGAAGTTCATCAGCTCTTTAAATTCTAGTATTATAGCTACTCTAGCACGTACCAAATAATTTATACATAAGTTCTACGAGGGAGATAAAAGACACCACAGGACGGATAAATGTACTATGTATTAAAGGATAGGAACACGAAGTGTGAACTAGCTTTGTTGTTGTTGCTCGTTTTGCCTTGTGTTTTTTTTTTGTTTGTTTTTTTAATTCCTAAACTGTAGAGTTCCTATATTGAGCATTACTACATTTGTAAAAAAAGAATGAGCCTAACATTTTCTTAGTAAAGCATCTTCAGTTGGGAAAAATGCTGAACCAATATGTTAAGTGCAATCCACAATCACCTGGAAAATCTACAAGAATGTGCTAAAATAAATGCTACATTCATATAAATTAATAGCAGTGTTTTGATATAAGTGTCCAAGAGATTGACTGTGATTTTAAACAAAAAATACCATTTTTTTCTTTGCTCCTAAAAACTATTTCGTATGCTCCATCTACTACTTGAAATGTGTTGTTAATTATACACAAATGACACCTATGGAATTCTTCTTGAATTACTGTATACACAGAATACCCTCAGAAATTTTCAGAGTATTTCACTGGGATAGCCAAGTGAAAATCAGATTACCTGTCTATTTGTGAAAATTAAAGAGAGAGAAGCTCCATGCAGCAGAAAGGAAGAACACAGAGGACAAAGCAGAGTAGTAACTGTGCCCCCAAAAATTGCATCAGGTTCGAAGTTCTGAGAAAATATCTTTAAATAAAGTGGGTATCTTGTGGGAAAAGAAAAAGGACAGGGAAACCAGCACTGGTTCTGGGTGCTTTGATTATTTTAACTGAAAAGGGGTAATAGCATAAAGAAAGCATGCCTAGGAGGCAAGCTGAAAAACCAAATAAAGGATATAGGCTGGAGTGTACCAGAACATATGGAAGATTAAGACTAAATAGTCAAATTTAATGTCTCACTTAATGTCTAACTAATGTCTCACAAACACAGCAGTGGGATAGCATTTTCATCTACTACAGGTTTGTGACCACAGTACAAGATAATCTGAGAAAGAATCTTCAGGAATCACATTTAAGATTTTTATGGGATAGGGCAAACATATTGGAAATCTTTCTTTCAAAGACTGGGAACATACCCTTAACATACCCCTACCTTATTATCTGTGAATGTTCTGCCTGCAAAAAGTCGAATCCTACTCTGAATCCCTCTTCTTCAATTACACCACAGATTCTGGAAGCAAGTACTGCATAGGCGATAAGCCTTAACAAGAAAAGCACTTATATTGGTTTAGTGGTACTGAGTCTTTCACTTTTCCTACATGTAACTGGAGGTGTCTTATCTGTGATGGTTACTGTTTTATGAACCTGTTTATATTATCTCTTGTTAATCTGTTTTTTAGAAGAAACTGTCTTTTCTTTGCATAATCCCACATGAAAGACAGCTGTAAAACACACGTGATCAGTGTTAACTCAACACTTGGCCTTCAGGTACTTCAAGAATATCAGTAACAGAGTTTTTCCAAAAGATAGCTAGGATGAGACTAATTTATTGTAAAATAATACTTGAAATACTTGAAACAGAAAGAACTGCCTCTTTAAGCTACCATTCTGTAGACATTTAAAATGGATTTGCAGAGCACTACCTAAACATAGAAAATATTTTCCCTCTTAACAATACAAATTAGGGAACTGGATTTTTTATTAGAAAGATTGTTTTAACAAACTGCAAAAATGTTCAATAGTGACTACTTCAACCTGTCATCAGACACAAGATGAAACCACTATTATCATGACCTTAAGATCCATCAGCAGATGAGATGGATCTCAGATGAACTGTTCTAAGAGAACATAACTGAATTGGAAAGTAATTTATAAATTATTTTACAATGGCAATTAATCCAACACTAATGTTGGCTGCTGGTTCTTAGTTCATAAAAAATATAATTTTCAATAAAATATCTATATAATTAATCTAGTCTAGATCATTATAGTGATACTCGCATAGTTAGGTGAACATAATATAAGAAAAGTGTATTTTAAGATCCTTCATATAAGGGTTTAGAGTCTTCTCTAAATAGCAACAATCATTTTTACTGAGACAGCAGGTATTGAGAACACATTTAGTCTTAAGGTCAAGGCACTGAACTAGAATTCAAAATTTGGGATCTGATTTGAGAATAGAAATTTGGGGCAGATTTGCAGAAAACCTCCAGTATTATCTCAGTTCCCTATCTTTAAACTGAGGATAATAATTTACCCATTTCTTGTCTGCATTATCATTTAATTATTCCAACTGAGAAGAAAACTCATGAGAGTCAAGTCCAAGGTCTTCTGTTGCTTACTTACTCTGAACTTTGATTTGCACCAGGGTGGCACCTAGAGCCTTCATCTCATTATTCTGGAGGCTGTACAAACATCAAAAAGATATCCCTTAGCTTCAAAGAATTTATAATCTAATGAACTATGATAAATTACACTAGCCTCTCAGAAATAGATAGCACAATCTCAGTACTTCTGAGTGCTACTGATAAAAATCAATATAAAACATCGAACCCCATTTTTCTTATAAACATCATTCTAATAGCAAACACTAATAGAAGTAAAAAATCTACAACTAGTAAAAACGAACAGAGTGCTCTCCAATTTTGAAAATAAAAAAAAATGTGAAGAGATCCAACTTTTCCACTTCCCTCTCTTCTGGTTACCCAGGAAGATGGCAAGACCCTGAAATACATCACTGAAGGAGTAAGGAGGCTTCACTTGACCACATACCAAAGCAAGATCACTTGTACTGTCATTTAGACATTTATTAAGAAAAAAAAAAAAAAAAAAAAAAAAAAAAAAAAAAAA
>NW_015090990.1:20803969-20811892 GCF_001431845.1 Calidris pugnax
GGGTTTAATATTTTTCCTAGAACTTTTTTTTTTTTTTTTTTTTTTTTTTTTTTTATACATTTAAAAATTTAATAAAAAAAAAAAAAAAAAAAAAAAAAGAAAAAACAAAACAAAACTCAAACCCAAAATCTGTATCTACTTCTAAAGCTTTTAAAACTGATTTGAACAGTAAGTATGCAGATGCAATTTCAGTGAATGCTTTTTCATTTTGAGAATTGGTTTACTTTTAATAGTTGCAGTTCTTCAAAACCTCATAAACTACAAGTTGGGATATGGCCTCTAAATTCTGACTTCGGAAGGCCTACGCATTCCTCACTCCATTGGATTTTCAGCAATAATCCTATATTCATGGGTAGAAAGCACTTCCCTCCCACCTAATCTTATTAACAGAATGCTCTAATTAATGTGATTTGCTTAGTTACTTATCTCTGGCTCCCTAGTATCTCCCATTTCGGAAGCATGTAAGTGCTACTGCAATAGTAAGAGACATGGCTTAGGGACATTTTTAGTTCATATTTCAAATTATCTGTTCCTTCAAATGCAACCCTTGATTCCACAAATATCATTAAGATTTGATGTATACCCTTGTTTCCACATTTTCCCTCTTTTCAGTAAGACTACAGGAACAAGTTGAAAAAAAACTTACAAAACTATAGGGATTGACTAGATTTGATTTCCCTTAAGAATACAGAATGAAGAAAATATTACATATGCAAAAGTATACAGTGGGAAAAAAATTTAGAGCAATGTAACCCAACACTTTCTCCCTTTTCATACCTAACAGTAATTTCTAGTGAGAATGCAAAACATTTTAACAAAGCTTTACAAATTGTTTTTCCTTTATTATTTTTCCTTTGCTATGTGGCAAACCAGAAGTGATTACTTCCTCCAGCAAGTTACACCTAAAATTCTCAGGCTGAAAGTTCAAAATGCTATTTAAAACAGGCCAAGCTTGGCTTTACACTTTCGGAATCAGAGTAATCTGAGGGAGGCACTTCTGAGAGAAATATTCATTACAGTTCATGATCCACATCTGACTAGTGTACGTTATTATTTTATTACAGTTAATATAGTCAGAGACTGCAGTTGGTGACTTGTCCAATGGTTTCTTGAAGATGAATCCTCACAGAGATTAGTATTTGCAAAGCTTTTCTTTTCTGAATGTGAACTGCCTGGCTATTGGACGGATTCCTATAGTCTTATTTTTATTGGTAAAATTTTATGTCCTTGTAGAACTTTCTATTCAAAAAGTTGTGCCATTCTCTTAATTTTTATGATCTAATTCTATTTAATTTTTCTAGTTTATTTTGGGAGAGTTTCCTAATTATTTTTGGTGAGTAGTAGATGTATGAAGAAGGCAGTAGCTCCATAAACATAGCAAAGGCTGAGCAAACAGAAATACCCATCTTTGTCAAAAGTAAAAATGGGAGATAAGAAGGAGTTAATTCATCTGCAGGCCTGATTCTAATTTAAAGCAAGATCAATCTATAAACCGCTGTCGGCCACCCAGCCCACGAGTGCAAAAAATCTACATGTTTGAACTCTACAGCCTATTAGTTCCAGTGTCAGACATGCAACTCACTTGACAATTGACAGTCCAGAGCCTAAAAACCCTGCTTAAGGAAACCTCACATTGTCACAGCTGACAGCTCACATGGAAATATAACTGTGCAGAAAGAATGCCCAGAGGGCATGCTAATGAGGCTAATTGGTAGTTTCAAGCAGACTTAAGGAGAGGCAAGGGAATAAATACCAGCAACAGAGAAGGAACAGAAAGGGACACGGAGAGTCGAGTAAATCTTTGCTGACCCTAAGGTCCCTGGAAATTCCATGTTTTTCCCTTGCACGCTTTTTCTGTTTTGTTATTTCTGTTTGGATAAAACTCTGGATATTGTTCAGTTGTCTTGAACAGACAATCACATCACTCACTGTCAGTCAGCTGGTGCCTGCTCTTGCCCAGTGCTGAGGAACTCATGACTCCGAGTATCTTTCACAGTGAAGTGGAGACTTATGCTGAAATACTAGTTTATTGTTTTTTTGAAAGAATAAGAAAATTACATTATAGAAGTTGTTACAAAGCTTCTATGTCTCAACAGTCTCATTGCTTAGCTCTTTTGAGACAGATACTGCAGAAAGGCAGTGACACATCTGTTTTTAAAACTTTTAGTTAACATAGTATCCTTAGAAATATACTTTAAATGCTGCGTTCAATAATAAATGTCATCTTATGAAAAATTGCTGTTGAAAGAGAGTTGTCATTACTACTACAGGAAAAACTCTACTTACCTTTTCTGTGTACCATACTTATATACAAACATATTCTTGTACTTTTGAAACTTGTTGGATTAACACCAACACATGGCTGTGCTATGTTACAACAAACAGTTCTTCTACACCAAGACTCCTGCAAAGTGTCATAATTTATACAATAAAAATAATCTAAAGAACATACCTGGCACAGATGGGTCTTAGGTACCATGTTGTTAGCCAGTGTACTCTGTTAATCATGCCATCTACAAAAGTCTTCCTAACTGCAGATCATGACACATAAATCAGTACTATGGAATTCCCCGCTGAAGATTTTCAAACTTAACCAAAACAACACACATACCTAGGAGATCAAATCTTACAATAAAAGGCTGCAAAAAGTCTTGAGCCAGAAAGAAGTTTCCCATAGATACATATATATGTCAAATTTATGCCTCATAATACAGAAGCCATGTGAATTCCAGAAATTTCACATTCCAGCCCTTCCGCACTTCTGATTCCAAGATGAAATAGAGCAACAGTATCCCATTCTTGAAGTGAAACAAAATGTAAGGCTTAAAATTACATTTAGGACTGATTCCTTCCTGTATCTAAAGAAACAGAAATCTAGCAACAGTCTGTGGTCCCGAAACTTTAGAATCCCAGTTCCTAATGCTAACCACAGCCCTCTACAATGAAGAGACCAGCTCTGTAGTGAGCAGCAACACACAGCATTTTGCTGTATGGGCATGCCAACATGACTAACTCTTGAGCCCCTGCAGAATAAATGAGGACCTTGTAGTTTTATTGTTTCCCTTAAGCTGCATTCACACTTTCAAGCTTAAACTAAACCTAAATTGAATATGAAAGATAACTAGATCAACTGCTATGGTAGCAGAAGCCTCTTAGTAAGACACAACATCAACTTGCCTCTTAAAGCCATGGGCTGTGCAGAGATCAGCTTGACTGCATAACTCCAGAAAGCTTTCCTGCATGCCACAAGAGCTGACCGAGCAATCAGCTGGGCTGCACAATGCCTGGCACTACTCAAATACAAAAGGGAGTGCATGGAAGCTGGACATGCGGACAGGGTAGTTAGGAGGAATACAGAAACATTTTCCAGGCATGCAGGGATGAATTTAGGAAAGCAAACTCTGCCAAATTCTACCTGGAGTTGAGACTGCTGAGGGATGTGAATGGGCAACGAGGTGGTTAGGAAAATGGACCACAGTAGACAGCTAAGGGAGCTGCATTTGTTCAACCTAAAGTTGACGAGGCTGGTCTATGTGTGCACATGTGTGTGTAAGGCTGAGTGATAAGTTGCAGCAAAAGAAATTACAGCTACAAATGAGAAAAAAATTCAACATCACAGTGACAGGGATTAAGTACTGGAACAGGCTGCCCAGAGTCTGCACATCTCTGCCCTTGCTGGTATTCAAAGCTTGGTTGTATGAGGTTCTGCTGTGTCTCACCTGGAAGTCAGCCCCATTTTCAGATGGGGATCAACTGGATCATCTCCAGAGGTCCTTTCCAACCTAAATTATTCTAGATTCTTACCCTTCAATCCCAGCACAGAATAAACAGAATGGATGTGAAGGCAATTACGTGAAAGAAACAAACAGGCTGGATGCAAAGGAAACTGTAAACTTGCTCAGAATATGGAACACTCCAGGGCTGTTCGAGGTTACAAACCTATCTTCAATGCAGATTAGGGGCTCTGTCCCAATCCTGCTTCATTACAGAGTTTTAATACATTACTGAGAAAGGGACTTAAAATACCTCTCACATCCTATGCTGCATACACTACCATGAATTGGTGTGATCTATTTCTTCTTTTTGCCATGAAATTATAGCTTCCATATCTTATGTGCATCGCATATCTGTTTCATGCTTGTAACTGAACTATGCCATAGAATACCTAGACATTTCAAGTAAAATGGAGCTATGAAGAGACCAAGAGATCATAAGCAGAACCTGAGAGAAGATGAGTGCTCTGGAGAATAGATCAAAAGCTGCTGTTTTGTCTCTGTTGCAGTTTGCAATGTATCAAAAAACATGACCAATATTTTCTTACTTCACTCCCCTAATTAAATTCACTGATTTATTTTTTTCACTAGTATCTACCAAAAATATTTCATTACAACATGTGCTCTATTGATTTCTTTTCCTGAGAGAGGAAAAGAAATGAAACATTATACATTATAGTAAACTGCCTTGCATTATTTCAGAAGTTTTGAAACCCTTTTTTGTTTTAATTAGCCCTGAGTGGCCAAATGATGATGCTGTGCCAGGTACAGATGTGAAGTGGTGCAGCAAATAGGCTGTTTTTTGTGGTAGCAACCATGCTATTGTACAAGGTTCCCATGCACCCAGGGAGGACTTTGCAATAGCACCTTGCAATTGTGCTGGGTGGACAAAACCAAAAAGGGTATCAGCCCTTACACTGACTGTAGTTAATGTTTGTCTAAAATTAGCTGTAATATTTGTAAACTAAAAGTTAGACATTAGGTGAAGTACCTTTATGAATCCTTCCAATACATACATGTATTCATCTTCATACTCATCCACTACACTTCAGAATTCGCAGTATGCATGCCTGTAGCATCCAGATATAAACCATTTCCTACCCCTCCACTCTGCAAGTGTTTATCACCTTGCCAAATTTTAATTACTTGGATCTAAGCATTCTATCTCATGTATATGCATCAAAATTATATACTTTTTGCATTTACGTATGACATTGGGAGCTTCAGTCAAACCTAAAGCTCTTTGCAAGCTACACACAAATGGACCTTAAGAAAGAAAAACTGGAATTGCTCATAAACTCATTGCTTTCTTGAAGAAAATCATCTTCTGGAGAAAAAGACCGATCTATAGAGCCTGACGTTGTGCAGCTGGGTATTTTACAGAAAACTGGCAGAGGGCTATAGACACCTGGAAAGAGATCACATAAATGCCAAAACCATGCTGTTGCACTTTTTCTAAAGTCCTTAGTCAGTGTTCAGTCATGAAAGATACCAGTTCTTCAATTATGAAGAAGTGACATTTTTCAAACTCTTCAGATAGGCAATAGTAAATGGATGTGAAAGACAAAACTCTAGGTGCAGATGCACAGATACCATAAGTGACATGCCTACTAATTCTTGCAAAATGATCTTGATGTGCTGATGTGTGGGGGGCATTGTGGGCTACTCAAACACATGCAACACGCATTCATGCAGTCTTTGAACTTGGGGCATTCACATGCAGATGAGATATACAATTGTCTGCAAATACTATTCAACTTCCCTTACTGTACGATGATAAATTATCGATGGGAAGTGAGGGGTGGGTTTGGGCTCAAAACACTGGACCAAAACTCTACAAGCTGGCTATGCAACCTCAGGTAAGACAGACTGACAGCTTTTCAAAAGCAATCAGTACCCAACAGAGCTTTATGAGGAACCACAAACATTCAAATTTTAAGGAAGCTGAAATATTAACCAGTTTTCACACAGACAAATGACAACAACCGAAACAACTTGAAGCTGAAGAGTTAAAATGCAGCTCTCCTCCTTCAGCTACTTATATGAGATGACTTTTGTTGCTGTGGAAAGTTTAGATACAATCCTTCTGCATCACAGTCATTTATTTTGTATGCTATTTGTGGACATAATGCTATCCTCTCCTATTCTTCTCCCATTTTAAGTATGTAATCTTGTAAGCAAGATGGAATAGGTAGGTCCATTTCCCTGAAGCAGAGAAGTCTGTTGACAGTACCCCTTGCAGACTGTAAATATTTTATGTTTTATTTACATGATTATTAATCTTTGATATAATGAGCTCCAAGTTTAATGACTATAATGTATCAGAAGTAACTAAGAAGTTCAGATTTGCATTTCCTTGTAAAATTATAATTTTCTGCTTTCATATTTCATTTGTTTATTCTCACAATACTCATTTTTCTTGTGCTTAAACACTAAATTAACTATGATTACATCCAAAACATTTGATAAACTAATGAAAGCTAATTAGAATTAAGTTATTCATTCTAAATATGATAAATTAATTATAGGAGAAATAGTTATTTCTTGTAATGCCCTCTTTGTTTCACTAGTTTCTAGTTTTTATACATTTTCGTGCTCTGTTTGGGATATCTTGCTACATATAACTTCACCACAGAAATTTCAGTATACTTTTTAATAGCATGCCTTGTGTTGCTGTTTACTTGGAAAATCTATGTACAATTTTCCCTTTGATGTTTTTTCATTAATTATTTCTACTGACACAAACCCATGATCATTCTATAGTGTGCTGACTGGAAAGAAAACCAGAAATTGCTAGTATAGCTATAGCAACAAAAAATGTAGCAGAAGTGCAGTTTCTGCCATGGAAACATGGCTTTGATAATATTGTACACTAATGATAGCAATGTACAGATATTCAAAAGGCATAAGTGCACCTAGAGCCCTGCTATGGTAGTTATATCAATTAGAAGCAGCATGATATTTTTTACCTAAAATTCTTGTCCAAAATGCCTGTGTTATCTGCTGTTCCTTAATGATACAAAAGTTGAAGGAATAAGAAATTACATAGAGTTGAAAATCTAACTAAAGTCTGTTTATTGTACTACAGTGAAGATTAATACTACTAGGTACTGCCTTTTGCAAGGCACTTATTATTAATGCCTTTTTCTTTTCCTTTCCTACAGTTGCAATCCAGGTCCAAGATATATATTGAATAATTGAGAGTAAAGATCATCCATGAAACTACACAAAAATTCACTAATGTCATCAAACCCCACAATAATACAAAGTAAGAGTTGTTTAACAGTCTGTTTTGGGAAAGGTTTGCTCATTTATCTTCATAGTTTCAAATGTAAACTTCAGCAAGAATCATAACTACATACATGAAAATATACAAAGTTTTAAAATAAGTCTGAAGTAAACATTAGTACAGCAGCTGCCTCAGCACTACGAAGCCATCACATCTCTTGGTAAAATAAACTCCCAAGGGTTTAACATGTCATTATGTAAAATTGCAGCTCTTCAGCCTACTGTAAGGTCAAAGCTACTGTACTACGATACTAGTAGCCAACATAAACATGAGGCTTGCAAAGCTGAACCTCTAATCAGCAAAATGCAAAGATGTACTAGTGGAAATTTGATATAAGCCAAACATTTGGCTATTTAGCCAAGGGACTAAAAAGTGGAATATATATGTAATTTACTACAAAGAAACATAGTAAACATTGCTGGTTTGGGCAGTGGGAACTTTTTATAAGCAGAAAGACACCCCTCAGGATAGTATCAGTTACGTGATGACAACAATCAGTTCATTTTAAAGGTTGCAGTCAGGTTCCACTATGAAGTCACACTTTGATCACTTTTGTTTTGGAGAAAGGAAACTGGCTTAAAATAAAGAGAACTGACTTAAGGGCAAAACCCAACTTTTTTTCCCCTACAGTATGGACAATAACACAAACATCTCTTCTTAGTTATGGAACATCACAGGAAAAAGATGATACAAAAGAGAAACTTTGGTTTGCATTAGCATTTTATATCCTGGTAATGTGAAAATTGCCATACTACTACACCTAAATGATTCCTCTATCCCCATATTTGATAATACACTACCAAATTTCTAAACAATCTTTTTGGAAAAAAAGAAAGCGACCAATATACTTTCATACTTCCC
>NW_015090990.1:20812632-20901329 GCF_001431845.1 Calidris pugnax
TGAAAGAAACACCACCGAACCAAAAAACCCAAATCCCCATCAGCTAACACCATACACCAAACCATGTCAAAACTCAGCAAACTACAAAATAGCAAGTACCATGAGGACTGGGTATGCTGTAAATAAGAGAAAGAGTCAAGAAGCTTTTATATTTAAGGGCATCCTTATGACACTGGTGGCCCCTGGATTTTACTTCCAGAAGAAACAACTCTGCTTGTATTTTCTTGCAAAGAGGATTATTGCCATAAATCATCCTGAGGGTGTACGTCCTAAGAGATACAAGACGTTATTAATTCTCTACTAAAAAGTCCAATTTGTAGGAAAAAAGCAAGTGGTCTATATTGCAGGGTTAATTTCCAGTTAACTGTGCTAGGATTTTTTTTTTTTAGTAACATAACAGTCAACTCATGAACTGCATTTTACCAAGAAGTTTCTGTAATTCTTGAAGATATTTTAGGAAACAAGTAAACAAACAAAACCCCATCCTTTCCCGTTGTTCTTAGTAAGCTCTCTTTTTTCTGATCATCTCAGAAGATTAGTGTCAGAGAAACAATTTTTGTATCTTATAAAGAAGAGGAAACACTATTTTTCATACATGGTAATTTGCACTGAAAAAACTACATAGCAGAATACAGCTCACTTGCCCATGGAAAAAGAACATCTCTGGTACTGATCTCCATCAAATTGATTTGATTATCTGAACACATAATTCTTCACTCGCATAGTTAACTTTTCCTCCCAACAACTATAAAAGTTATATGAATAGAATGTTATAGAATCGGAGTGGAACAATATGAACACTTGGAAAACAAAAAATCAATGAGTCTTTTCCAATACTTGCTTTATGAACGCTTACTGAGTTTTTAATCATTATTTCACAATATAGTTACAAGATATGAAATCAATGGGGTATTTTAGTTAAAGATCAAAACCTTACAAAATCCAAATGAGGTACTAACAGATACATGCTTTCCTCTTAAAAAGAAAAATATTGGAAAACTTAATGAAAATGGTACTTGATAATTGAGGTGGAAACATAATCTAGATTTAATAATGTTGTTATGTTTGCATATGCCTGCTAACCTCATAAAAGCTATGCGAATTTATGCCAGGTCTCAATAAAAAACCACAATGTTGAAATCCCCCACTCCAGTTACAGAGCAGAGCAATTTTTCGCTTGCTTTGGAATAATGAATCAAATAACGGACACTTCGACACTTCTAAAGTATAATTTTCTACTGTGATACAAATGAAAAAAATGGGTGAACTTTTTTTTTAAAAAAAAAGAAAAAAAACGAAAAGCATTGCAGCTTGCCTGCAAGTATTCTGACAGACTTCAGAGGCCAAAAGCACAGAGGTCAAGCAGGCCCCGTAAGGTCAGAACCCACATTAAACAAGAGCAGAACTGGAGATGACACTTGGGCATATATTAGCCTAAATAAAAGGAAAGAATTTTTTGGACCAAGAGTCTCTCTAACAAGGCTGAAAACACACTTCCTTCGGATAAGAATTCCCCATCCCTTTTTTTCTACTCCAGAAGCTGTTGATGCCGTTGTTTCTACAGTTATCACCATCCTGTCACTGTTTTCCATACTCTAATTTTTTTTCTGCATAGATGTACTGGCACCTATTCACCCCAGCAAGTATTCCTCCCTCAAAAACTGTAATATAAAAGCCAAGGTGTCTGGCAAGACTATACAGTTAAATGGTAATACAACCTTTGCTCAAAAATTCAGTTGGAGAACACACAAAAAAATCCCTATGTTCACCTGGCAACCAGCAGAACGAGACTGAAATTTCCACCACAAGGACTTGTGCACTGTGTGGCAATACTAAGCAAAAGAAATTTGCAAACACAACAGCAAGGAATATCAATATAGGAATGCGAGTCCCAGCCTATAAAATAATTTTTATTTTTATATTAAAAAACACCAATCACACAAGAACTTCATCCAGAACAGACCACTGTGGAATCTTCTTGAATTACCCTCCCAATTTAGTCAAGTAATAGCTGATTACTGAGTTTATTCTGAATTATCCTGATTACTGCGTATTCTCTTCTCCTTTTAGCAAACCATTTTCGAATCGTTATTCTGGGAAGATGAATTTTCCTAAGAACAGATGTAATTTGATTAATCAAAATACTACTGTAGAACTACGTTGTAACTGGGAGAAGAAAGCATGAGAAGGCTTCTGTTTTTACTGTGCAAAAATTCCATTATTATTCTACCATATTTTCAGAGTATTTGACATTTCACTATATCTAGCAGATAGGATCATTATTCATTGTCTTTGCTATTGTTCAAAAGAAGTTTGTGCTATTAATTTTAATTTTTACAGCACCATAGACATGCAGCTTGATGTTAAATTCCTTTGCACTCAAAATTTCCGTCCATTTAGCATCCATTAAAAAGAAACAGTGAGCATCAAGCAGAAGAGGATAACTGGTTTACTTTGTAGAAACCCATCAAATAATTCAGAACAAGAATCAATTGACCATTATTTAAGAAACAGAAATTTTTCATCTGCAAAACAGACTTTTACTAAGTTTTTCTTCACTATTTTTTCTGCCTAATTCATGTCTCTGCAGTTCTTGAAAGAAAAGCAAGATAGAACGTGCTGTGTTCTAAAGGTAAGAGGACAAAATAATCATATTTTCTTACCTTTGCATTATAGGGAATATAATGCTTTGATAAGGCTTCAGGAGTGTGCATCCATGTTTTGTCTACAGAAAAGCAAAATAAAAGAAGCACTGAATTGGTTATTCAATTGTTAATTTAACTATTATAGTATCTACCTGGAAAACTTCAATGACCCTCCTTTTAACTAGATAAATATCTGTCTGAAGTAGTTATCGGAGTTGGTGGGAAATGCAGCCTAACTCACAATTTCTCAAAGATTTAAATGAAAGAACCTGGTTACTTCTCTTGGGCACAATTCTCATTTTAACCAACTTGATTTGCTGTAGGAATTCCAACTCCAACTCCTCCCCCAAAATACATTTATTGGTCCAAGGTTATTTGGTATTTCTGCCTCAGTTCATTATTTTCTGCATCCTGCTGTTGTTGAACGCATGTTGCGCTTCTATTTACGGCTTTTTTTTATTCATTATGTGCTTCTTTAGATGAATTATCCAAAGACATCAAAAGGGATAAAGGAAATTATTTTGGAAAAATTATCAGAGTGATAACTGATAGAAAAAAGCCCAAATCCTTCTACAAGAAAAGAGAAGAAAATGACATGGTGGTAACTGATTCAGAAGTTTAGATCGTCTTTAATCTTTCCTTACATATCCTAAACGAATTTGCATACATTCCTTCAATGATTTTCACATCACAAGACTACACTACTGTCTTACTTTTCCCACTGCACGCTTCGTATGGTGACATGAAGAGTTCAATATTTGTGAAATACATCTTCCCTCCGTCTTTTTAACAGCTATTTAGAATGCTCTACATAGTTGAAGGTGGAATTCCAAACATTAGTAAAAAATCCTTTTTATTAGAAGTTAAGAAACTATTTTAAAAAGTTTTCTCATTTGAAATCATTAAAAAACCAAAAAAGGTTTCAAAATTTGTATTACCAACCATGAGAGATTCTGTAACACTGAGCAGTATTTTATACTCCACATATTCAATATTTAGTAGTATTTTCTAACATAAATATCCTCCTGTTTTAATTAGCATGAATTAAAGTCACAAATCTGGAACTTTATTGAATTAAGTAACAGAGTAATAGCTTAAAGCAAAATTCTATCCTTGGATATTCACAGACAATTCCCTTTGCCTTTAATGGGAGCTGCAGTTATAGCAATTATTAATTTTTTGTTACTTACATGTAAGAACAATAAAATCCTGTTCACTTCAAACTGTTCAAGAGCAAAAGCTGTGACATTTACTGACGCTAAACCAGTAACTATTTTTGAACATCCATCAACAAGAAAACTGTTAAACAAGATATTCACCATGGTCACCACAGTAAGAGGATCAAACCTGCAAAGCTAGAGGAAATTTTTTTTTATTAAGCAAATTTTATTCTAGATGACAGTAACATTCAGCTCGATTACTGAAGAATGATATTATCACTTCTTAATTAAGGAAGCATGATTTGTCCATTCAGCGGCACCCAGGAGTACGATTATGCACTGAAGTGGCTCTTCCTTTCAATTGTGGCTTGTGATCAGAATACCGCAACAAAGAACCGCGCTCATTTCCCAGAATATTTTAAGACCTGAAACCTGATCTCTATTTTGAGTACAATATCAAAAGCTGTGAATTAGAATGTTAGAATAAAGCCTAAGAGAATCATACAATCATAAAGTAGTTAGGGATGGAAGGGATCTTTAAAGGTCATCCAGTCCAACCCCCTACAATGAGGGGGGACATCTTCAACTAGATCAAGTTGCTCAGAGCCCTGTCCAACCTGAGCTTGAATGTTTCCACGGATGACACATCTATCACCTCTCTGGGCAACGCTGTTCCAGTGTTTCATCACTCTTATTTTAAAAAAATTCTTCCTTATAGGTGGTCCAAATATATCTTTTTTTAAGTTTAAAACCACTACCCTTTCTGCTGTCACAACAGGTCCTGCATTAACCGTAAGCATTGTATTTCAAGTCAGTGCACTGCTGAAGGCCAGACCGGTAACTGGGCTTGACAGCAAGTCCCAGACACAGAGGAAGCTGGCATGTAAGGCAGGACTGCTCTCTGTCCCATCGTACTTACTGCAGCACAGTCAAGATCCATACAGTGCAAATTTCAACTCCAAAATGTTCATTCACATTGCTAATGTCAATATTTTATTTACCTACTTCTTACACAACAACTGTTTACTAGCTTCAGCAAGGATACTGTCATATTTATAAATTCAAAAGGGAAAATCCGGCAAAAATAAAATGTCAAACCTCAAAACCAGTCCTCCATTGTACTAACACAAGTGACTTCTTGTAGCTTCTAAAGCCTGTAAAATTGCTTTAGAGTTAGTTTGATGTCACAGCAGTTGAGAAATACCAAATTTCAGACATTTTGCATCCAGAAAAGTATGAAAAAAGAAAACCTATAAACCAGGTATTCATTTAAATAGATAATGTAGATGTGGCTTGTGGTTTGCATGATCCCTCACTTTTGGAATTAATTTTAAATGGGTTTTCACAGCTTAGTACTTAATTATTCATTTTGAAGTAACAAAATATAAAACCCTACAATGAAAAATCACGGTTCATATTATTATTTTATTAGCTATATAGCAGCAAGAGTTCTAGACACTTTATAGATAAATAAAACAGTAAGTCCTAAAGAAAGGACCAAAAGCCTAGATAAAACCAAAACTGACAACTGCATGCATCTAATATAGCAGCAGTAGCAAGTGAAAAGACACTCGCACTACCACACTGGGTGAAAACTACAGTTATTTTTGATCTTGTATGAGCTCTTAATCTAGGCTGCCTTAGCATTTACATTAAAGTTTAAATAAGTGCTCGGTTATTTTTTGAGAATTATGAGTTTGAGCCACCCAGAGTCCACTAAAACCTAAGTAGAGTTTAGCTTGAATGAAGTATTAGAGATTCTAAGAGGTAAAAGCCTAAATATGTGGTGGCTTTGCCGAACGTACTTGAGCTTCATGGGAGAAAAGATGGGAAAAAGGATCACTGTTCAGAATTCAAGGGCGCAGGGCAAGCCACAGCCCTGCTTAAAGAGAGTAATCCTGTAGCCTCTACACAACACCTCCTCACGTGCACAGCATGTTAACTGTGCAGCACAGGCTTTTAGACAGTCTCTGTAGCAGTAGCACAGCTTCCCAGCGAGTTTTTAAGAGAATTTGACTTGGGTGAGAGCTTCTCAGGTTTTGCTCCCTGCTAGCTTACACAGCTCTGCTAAGGGCAGTGGGAAAACTGCATAAAATTAACGTCTGGAAGACCTGGGGTTTGACTGAGAGAACTGCAAGGATGGAGGCAGGGGGCTGGGCACTTCCATGGTCAGAGGATTAACTGCACTCAGGACTGAGACTTCACTTCCTTTTAGTCTCCCTTGAACCATACCAGCCCCCTTCCATTATAAAGGAAAGATCCCTCTGCAATTTGCATTTCATATCAAATACTTGGTCATCACACAATCTGGGAGCACTGGTGTGAGCCATTTCAGAGGCCTCAGTGGTGTTGGGAGAGCAGGGAAGGAGAAACGTGCTGACAAATCACACACTGAAGTGAATAGACTCAGGGACTTCATAAAATATCCAGAATAAGTGTGCTGCACTTAGTGGAGGATGACACTAGGTTAGATAACAGCACAGCTGACCATTTATCTACCAAAAAGGAAAGCAGTAACTGTGCCAAGAAATTGTTCTCCCTTTGAGATTAATTTCTCCACACATTACTGCCCACAGATATTGTAGAATGGATTTAGTAGAGAGGCACTGATGAACTATTTTCTAAACGGCAAAACAATGCTCAACAGTGCAAGTTCTGCTTCCCTAAGCCCCGCTCTCATCACTAATTCATGCATGCTAAAAGTGGCTCTACTTAACTATGTTCCAAAGTGTTTATCAAAGCATACAAGACCTAGTGGCCACTCCATTTAATATGATGAACAGAGAGAGACACTGGTTTTAACTTACTTTTTTTTTTTAGTGTCATAGTGAAAATACAATAATTTCTAGAAGGTAAAATCTAAATGCCTTTATTCTTTATTGAATTAAAATCTCTTGGACGTCAATGGATGATTTCCATGCTAAAAGAAAAGAAGAAATCTTTGAACTGTCTTTTTTCCTGTTTTACAAAATGAGCTATGAAAAGAAAGATGTTCTAAGACAATGAGCCTAATAAAAGTCTCCTTAAGAAGAAGAGTGCATCCCACAAGGTCAGGGCTTTATCTAGGTATTAACGCTTCAGTGAACAAATAAATTATTTGCTTCAGTGTTTCTATACAGGTATCTATAATTTTTCCTAGGTTCCCTATTTTTGTATAAAGAAAGAAAACCTTCACAATGGGACATATGTGAAGTCACTCTGTTAAATCGTTTCCTTTGTCCTCCACTGCAACAGAAGCAGGCAGGTTCTCACAAACCTCAGTTATGCTAGTCAGACAATGAGGTAGAATCTGTCTTCTCGACTACTGCAGGCAATGAATGGCTGAGCCATGAGACTTAATGCTTGTTACCAGAGCTTTCATCTTAATGCAATATCTAAGTATTATTAACAAACATAAATCTACCCATATTCTTCTATAATTAAGCTACAGTATTTATTGCAATCACCTTCTAGAGGAATGACTGAGTACAATCTGCGTGTCTAATAGCACTAATTTATGGAAGTTACTACTAGGTTACCATGATTAAGCAACTGAAATTATGAGTCAGATTCTGCCCATACCACGTATAGGCAAATGCCCACCAATATACAGAATTAAAAAATAATCACTTTTGTTGTTCCTTTTCCTTTTTTTTTTTTTGGCAAACATCAAATGTTCTTTGGAGACTTATTTATTTTTTGCCAAGACAACGAAACTGTATCTCCCTAGAACAGAGTAAGCTTTGCAGAATGCTTAGCCTCTCTGTCCTCCTCTCATAACATCTAGGACTTCATGAATGGTTTTAAACAGCTGATTACTAAAATAGCAAAATGATATAGAATGCTGGGTTGGCACAGCTACAAAATGAAAAAAGAAAAAAGTCTAGTGTGTTCATTTCCTCAAATAGTAACATTCACTGCATAACCTATACATTTTATACTATATTTTAAGATACAGATGCTAGTATGTAGGTTTTGACTAGAAAGGAAAATAGGATCAAAGTAATATATCAGTGCAATTAACTAGTGATTAGCATATCTTTGTTTCTGCACTTCTAATTTGTTGATGTTAAGAACGTTTACCAAGTTCAACTTCCTAAATTAAAGGGGAAAACAAGAAAAGCATTCTAAGCCTATACTACTTAGGTCTTTGTGCCACCAGAAGAGCTACACCGTGTCTTTTATAAAAGCTTCTAGCTGAAGTTGAAAAAGGGGTTACTTGTGTACCATAATTAATTTTAAGTGACTACATTTTCAACAAATTTTCACTAAGACATGTATATGTATAGATCAAACATCCAACTCCACCTTTCACTTTTGGAGTCAGAGTTCAGTCAATTATTCCAGTATAACTAAAAAAATTTTGGAAAGTGTCAATCAAGTTTGTCAAATATTGTTAAAAAGGAAAGTTTTTGAAGAATTTCAAACTTTTAAAGTAAGAACATTATGTGTGTCAAACAAAGGAAAAGTAACAGAAACTGGAATCTCAATACAATTAAAACAGGACTTTAATTTTTCTAATTCAGGAAAATTAAAATAATACATTTTCTATTGAAAAGTTGAATAGGAACTTATTTTTAAAATGCCAACAAACTGGAAAGGGAAGAAAGGAGAGTGGCAGCAACGAATCAGAACAACTACAACATGCATATCTACAGCTCCCTCTTGCTTATGTACCTAAGGTACATCATTTTATGTACCTAAAGGATTCAATTTCACAAAATAGTATTTTCTTGAGTGACATATTTTGGATGTTCTTTGCAATTTTCCAACAGCTCTAAAAGACAACGTCCTATAAAATGAAGTAGTCATTGTGATTCCTATCAAGGTACGGTTGGTACACATCCACATTTATTTCACATAGAATAATACATGTCTTGTCTTTAAGCAGACATTCATCCAGTTAGCTAGCAGTGTAGCTATGAAACTCATGAAGCATTTAGGTTGTATGTAGCTTGGGGAAGTTACTTGCAATAGTCACTTGGACAAGAACTCTACATCGTACACCAGTAACAACTTAAATCAAGAATTTATAAGCTTGTAGATCTCAAAAGATATTCACTGTGCGAATCATTAAACATTCTGTAAATTAGGGTGTATAAATTTTAATAGGGTAGAAACCAAAAAGCTTAAGACTCCTTCAATGCTGTTCCCATTCTAAAGTCAGTATTTAGTGCTTTATGGCTAAGCAGTATGCGTATGTTCTTAAAAGGAGCTCCTTCGGTTTTGCAGAAGCAACAAATAGTTATTGTGGTAAATATCATTGTGAGCTTGCTTAGAATAATTTTTAAAGCAGGTGATAGATAAGATGATTTCTGCAATACCTTTCTTAAGATAATGCAGATAAAATAGCCAACAGGAAATTATATTCCTATTCTCAACAGAAAAAAAAAAAAAGGAAAACTTAGGCTTGTCTGTGCCTACTCAACATGACTCCTATAGAGAAACTTTCGCAAGCATAATCCTCACTTGTAGCTATAAAATCCTCCCAAGACATACTGTAGTAATTTCTTTCCTAAACAATTAGATCTGTTCCTTCTACTTTCAGAATATAAATAAATACCCAGTTGCATACAAACATGCACATGCTGCAGGACTAGCCACTTCCTTGTCCCACCAACAGAAGATTATTTGGTCCTTGGCAAATTAAGGTAGTAACCCTTCTACTCTCCTTGATGGTGTACTTGAAAGGGTACCACCATAGTCTAATGAAAACAATATAATAATACAAATTATACTTAAAAAAAAAAAAAAAAAAAAAGTTGCCCAAACCGAAAAAGAGACTTGGTCACTGAATATTGGTTTTCCACATGACCCCATATTTCAAAACTCAAGGAGCAGTATTTGGAACACACAAAACCTCTTTGTGGAGGTATTACAATAGTATTACAATAACCAATTATTGTGTCAAGTGAGATTAACAGAATACAGAAATATTTGGTATACAAAAAAAAGCACCCATTTTTCCCTCCTAAACTTTGCTCTTGAAAAAATTTTTATTTTAAAAAATCCTAAAAACATCAAGCAGTTTTCTGGGGGGGGAACAGAGGAAAAAAAAAAAAAAAAAAATCAGTTGCCAAACCGAAAAAGAGACTTGGTCACTGAATATTGGTTTTCCACATGACCCCATATTTCAAAACTCAAGGAGCAGTATTTGGAACACACAAAACCTCTTTGTGGAGGTATTACAATAGTATTACAATAACCAATTATTGTGTCAAGTGAGATTAACAGAATACAGAAATATTTGGTATACAAAAAAAAGCACCCATTTTTCCCTCCTAAACTTTGCTCTTGAAAAAATTTTTATTTTAAAAAATCCTAAAAACATCAAGCAGTTTTCTGGGGGGGGAACAGAGGAAGAGATTTAGACCTAGTTTTGTTTTTTTCCTGGAAGGTGATGAGTGCTTTTATGAAAGGACAAATTGCAGTCACAAGAATATCTGAACATCTTGATGAGGAAGATTATGACTACTTTCACACCTTTAAACTGTATGAGTATCTACTCTTCTGTATGCTTTTTAGTATTACTGTTAGCGTGGGAGTCCAGCACACAATAACCCATTTGTTTATATCACTGATGTGAATTATACTCTCCAACAGAATTAAAGTATTTGCTTTAGGCCTATACTTATCCCCTTCAACCTTTTGGGGCTTCACCTGTTGTCTACTCAGAAAATGAAAAATAAAATATAACATTTGTCATCTCTGGAATGCAGCGTAAGTTTACAATGAAAATAAAGATCATATTGTAGCCAGTCAATTCACATAAAACAGCATTCTATAACCTTTGATTGCATTTTTCTGTATGTCAGACTCTGCCCATTAAATGTATCTGTCTACACTTCCATAAATGGGACTCAAAAAGCTACTGCACATAAATGTTATTGCTGACTTATGATTTATGACAGGCCATTATTTTAATATATTCCATTTAGCATTACGAATACCATCTACATCTCATGAGCTGATAATGTGGCACCAGTCACCGACCTTATGAACTGCTATTATATGGGAAAAAATTAGAAAATTCAGATTCCTGCATGCAACAGCAGCTTTGGCATTGAACTTTGTGCCATATGTAAAGTAAGGCTGACATTTATTCTGGGATGAGGAAGGACCATTGGGGTGTAATAAAGAATGATCTAAAAGCAACTATGACTTACATCCTCCACAACCTCACTGAAGTCCGCTGTATTTAACATTTTATAATTCACTACTACTTTTAGCCCAAAGTAGACACATGTACCTACATTTTTAGCACTATTTTGAGACACTCAAAAAGTCTCACACTTTTTCTCACATAAGGTTTGGATTACAGTCATTCCACATTTAGTTGACAGCCAAGTCATGAGTGGCTCAGTATTGGGGCTGGTCTTTATCAATGATCTGGAGGAGGGGAGCGAGTGCACCCTCAGTAAGTTTGAAGACTACACCAAGTTAGGTGGGAGTGTTGATCTGCTTGAGGGTAGGAAGGTGACATAGAGGGCTCTGGACAGGCTGGATTGATGGGCTGAGACCAACGATATGAGGTTCAACAAGGCCAAGTGCCGGGTCACGCACTTGGATCACAACAACCCCCTGCAGCGTTACAAATTTGGGGAAGAGTGGCTGGAGAGCTTCTCAGCAGAAAAAGACCTGTCGGTGTTGGTCAACAGCCAGCTGAATATGAACCAGCAGCGCGCTCAGGTGGCCAAGAAGGTCAACAGCATCTTGGCCTGTATCAGGAACAGCGTGGTGAGTAGGACTAGGGAAGTGATTGTCCCCCTGTACTGGGCACTGGTGAGGCCCCACCTTGAGTACTGTGTCCAGTCTTGGGCACCTCACTAAAAGAAAGACATTGAGCTGCTGGAGCGGGTCCAGAGAAGGGCAACCAGGCTGGTGAGGGGTCTAGAGAACAAGTGTAGCAACTGAGGGAGCTGTGATTGTTTAGCCTGGAGAAGAGGAGGCTGAGGGGAGAGCTTATCGCTCTCTACAACTACCTGAAAGGAGGGTGTAGAGAGGCAGAGGTTGGTCTCTTCTTCCAAGTCACAGGCAATAAGACATAAGAAAATGGCCTCAAGTTGCACCAGGGAAGGTTTAGATTAGATATTAGGAAAGATTTTTACACTGAAAGGGTTATTAAGCATCGTAACAGGCTTCCCAGGGAAGTGGTGGAATCATCATCCCTGGAGGTATTTAAAAGATGTGTAGACGCAGTGCTTAGTGAAATGGTTTAGTGGTGGTTTTGTCAGTATAGGTTGATGGTTGGACTTGATGATCTGAAAGGTCCCTTCTAACCTTGACAATTCTATGATTCTATGCACCAGTTCTTTACTAATGGCTTTGAATGGAAGGCCACAGAATCAGTAAAATGTGCCAAACTTGTTTGGGAGAGGCACCTCCATTCACTAAAACAAAACAAAACAAAAACAGACAAAAAAACCCCAAACCAAAAACCCCATTGTTATTGTTTTGTGTTTACACATTACCTGTACACATAATCACATGTGAATTAAGGACAAACAGGTAATTCAATTTAGATACCAATACAGTAATAACAAGAAAAGTCTACATGAAAATAAAGCATTTACAAAGAATGCTTACAGAAGAATAACATTAATATCCCTAAACTACTTAAAAGAGAGACTGGAATTATCAAGATGCAAACATATATTGAGATTAACAGACTTAGATCTGTACTACAGAATTTTCACCCTGCAACATTTCAAAGTGAACATGCTACCACACCTGACTTTAAAGCAAAAATCAAAGGAAAAATTAAGAGGGCTCTTCAGAATCTGTGACCCAAACCTGGACCATATATAAAAGCAGCTCCTGATACTGATGGATATATAAATAACAAATCAGCACGAACATATATAATACTGTTTTTTAATTTGTTTTTGTGGGTGAAAGAAAGAGATCCTTAGAAAAAAAGGATAATCTATAAAATCTATTCCAATAGAGTATACTGCACTCGTAGATCAGCAAATGGAAAATAGAATATATATTTTTGTACAGTTTGTACAGTCATATAATATTGCTACAAGATAATATTTTCTCCAGAACATACATAATTGGTAGTCCAACCACTTTTACTGAAGTCAACAGAAAGGTTATAGTATTTTGAACAGGTACTACATTTTTTCACATTAAAAGATGCAACTTCAGCAGGTGCTGATACCAGCTTTAAACGAAAAATTTTCTTTTTTTGTCAGTATTTTCATAGAGTTTGTTTCCCTGTTATATGAACTCATGACTAACTGATGAGAATAGATATTACAACTTGTACTGCAAAAAGATTCCACTTACTTAGGAGTGCTTATGCAAGTACTTCCTGAAACAAGCTGAATTTCCTTAAACTTCACATTTTCTTATATTTTTCATTGTCATTATTAGGATGAAAGATGAACAGCTCAATTTTATTCACAATCAATTTGAGATTTAAGCAGTTAATTAAAGTACTTCAATTAAAATTACTATCAGCCAAAAGAAAACAAATACAACTAAAATACAAATGTTAAGTATCCTGGTTAGAATTTCTGGATTGTGTGAAATCTCTGCGAATCAGACAGGTAATGACTGTAACACCTGTTTTTAACGTCAGAGCACTCAGGACACCTTGTCACTGGAAGTGGCTGTTTCATGCTCAAATCATGGCCCTCAAAAATAAACTTACACTAAGCACTTGCACTTAGAAGAAAAGTCCTGCTGTTTGAATGAGGTGATGGAGCAAGCACTGAGATTTTCAGCAAGTACAGCACAGAGCGAGCCATTCTAGTCACTAGCTTACCTGGTTCAAGAAGATAAGGAGCTGTGGCAATAGCTACTATGTTCTGTATATGCTTCGTATTGAAAAGCTAGTACAGGCTGAGTGTGTCAATGAGGATTAGAGGACACTTATTCTGTAAGTCTGCACAGTTCAGATAACCTTTGGCTATTGTGAAAGCACCACTTACATCTGCTTAAATGCACCTCACAATCCTATATATTTGAGACTTGTTTATGTAGCTTCAAGGTAACAGACTGATATAAACTTGTAATTAGCACAAAACCTACCAGCACAGCCACCAGGAGGCTAATTTGGATTTAGAGAGAACTCCTCAAAATATCCACGTTCTTGTAAACACAAAAAAACCCCAAACCCCACCAAACACAGGTGTGGAAATTGTTCTGTCTCCGAGGTCTGGGAGTAAAATCAGGAAATACAATAAAGGAAGTTCAGCAATTGAACCTGTTTGAACCTGCTCTTGAATGCAGTAATTAAACACAAATGCTGATACAGCCGAGGTTTTCTGAACTTCAACTGGCATGAAAAATGTGTAATTTTCACTTATTCTTGACAACTGCTTAACTGAAATTTGTGTTTTTCCTAGGATACGAGAATTAAAATGTTGTGTGCATTACTATGAGTAAAATAAATGGATGACAGTATTTAATCCTTCTACTTACTCATGTTCTGAATCATTTTTAAGAATCCACAATAACTGCACTTCATTGCAGCTTCTTTTATGATACATTTTATTGCTGGGGTAAAGAGAACAGCACACAAAATCCAACTGAACAAACACAGCAAATGGCCTTGAATACACTGACATTATAAGAATTTAGGTGAGGTTAGTAAGAACTTTCTTATGAAGAAGTAGTGAAAACAGAAATGAATTAATCTAAACCCCTCAAATGATCCCAGATACCTGAGGATATGGTCAAATTGTGAAGTTGTAAAGGCAAGATGCAGACACTGGCAAGGGCAATGAGAACTAGTAAAAGAGCATTTTTGAGCTCTGGGTGGAATTCAAAACATGGAGGAAAAAATCCCATAAAATACAACTGGTCTATTTCTGAAACACCACAGGCTGAGTTTCAAATGTTATCAGAAGTCACTAGAAAAATGGGAAAAAAAGTATTCTATGGTTGCCTAGACAAAACAAAATTGACAAACCCCAAGCTTCTTTCCCAGCAGTGATAAATAAAAGCACAGCTAAAGAATATTGAAATGGTCTCTCGCAGTATTTGGAAGAAGCTTGGTGTCACTATCAAGCAGCTGGTAGGTACAAATCTAGATAGAGGTGTTACAATTATCTACATAAGAAAATGTATCAGTGCTTGAGAAGAGCGTGGGCTATGGATTTGAGCTTATTTCCTCAGCATCCATTGTGCTACCGGTTATCAAATGATCTTTCATCAGGTTTTGCAGCCTTTGTGAATAAGTGCATCTTCCTTTTGCGATCAAGCTATGTCTACTGATATTCTCGAATACTTATGTTATCTCGATTCCTCTGGTTATAACAAATAAATGTACTAGACAAGAAAGGATGCAGTGATGCTATCATTTCATGTCGGTCTAATTTATGGCAGATTCCTTTTATTTCCAGCTTTGATATCGATACCAAAGCAAGAGTTCTTGTTAGATAAACATAACTTTTACACTTCAACTGAATTTACAACTACTTATTAAAGCAGGGTCTCTGGCTCAGTGTATATCACGCTTAAGAACCTTTAGAAGAAAACATGAAAAATGAAGAAATTGTACCTAGTGAGTATTTTCTACATTACAAACAAACGGGGAAAATTGCAACAAGATGTGAGTAAAAAAAGCTGAATCTCTAATGCTCCATCTAAAACTTAGGTTTAATCATAAACAGACCATGAAAAGAGAATAAGCAAGCCAGAAGAGCAAAATACACAACTCTGAATTTTTAGTGGTTTGATGTTCTTTTGGAAAGCATACCATTTCAGATTGCTACAAATTCAGAATAGCTTCTTAAAGCTATGAGACATTCTGCTGCATGAGCTATTTCAAGTATATTAAATATGGTTTTCTAAAATAGCTTCTCCAAGAATAAGAGCTCAATGAATATATGTAATAAATACAGAAGTCATTAACTCTTAGGAAGTTCTAAAACCCTTCAATCCACAAACTCTTACAATCCAGAAAGCTCTGTATCAATTGAGAATGCTTTGCTCTGTACATCTTATAGTAGGCTGCCCATTTCTACCTAGTTCACTAGGTGCATTTATTCATAAGTACTTCCTTGCATAATTCTTGATATTCTAAAGAATTTACACAGGATACATATGTCTCCCATGGAACTTAAGCTAAATTACTTACCTTTCTTCCTGCTAAAAGCACGATTCATGATGAAAAATCTGTCCAGTCAACAATGTTTCCTGGTTTGGATTTTTTCCCCACTTAAACCTGCAGAATAATACACATAAGAAAACAGAAAAGTCGATTATTATATATGAAATTACCTCATTATCTTCATATTAAAGATAACACAAACTATTTTAAGGATTCTGAAATAATTCTGAGAAATAAAAAGGAGTTGTGCTTTGCCAAGGAAGAAACTGCAGAATTGAGAAGATTATGTTTCAATGCCCAGTGGTACGTAATATAGAAAGATATTTTGAAGCTTTCCGTGGAGGTCTTCTCACTGAGATTTCAGAGACACAGAGCAGATGGTATTATATATATACATGAAGACAAATACTACCCACAAATAGGTTGGAAAGAAAGCTTTAAAATGAATGTGGACTACAGAACTCTATAAAAACATTCAGTTCACATTTGCACTGCTCTGTTTTGTGTCATTTAGGCTGTCAGATTGTTTCAAGCTATGCTTTCATCTTCACGTGCGCTTGTCACTGAAAAATAAAAATAAAAATCACAATATAGAGAGTCCCCTTAACCCAGGGATTCAGGACTGAAAAAATTGACTTCTATCAGAGCAACTACCTCCTTGCTCTAATGACATCAGACTGTAAAGTAAATTCTGTATTTTCTTCATTTAAAAATACTATTATTTCAGAAGGGAAGACGCAATGAAATAAGCAAAGGTAACAGGACATACTATCCATCTAATTATTTTGATATAAAAATCAAGAAACAACGCATTTGGCACACTACACAGTAGTTCTTAACAGCAAAACTGCAGAAGCCTTACATACATCCATTGCCATTCCCACTGGCTGCCTTCACGCTCAGCAGGGCTATACAGAAAGCCACAGATACCGAGGTCAGCGAAGAGAGCAAAGACCCGCAAGGGCTCTGAAGCCCTAGGAATGATTTCAGCAGCATCCCTGGAACAGGCAGTGGCATTACTGAGGTAATTCCACTAAGTAACTGCTCACCCATGAGGGAGTTCCACCAAAAGCTGCCAACATGCAAGTACTTCTCTTCACAGAGAAGGCAGGACTTTCAGCTGTGTAAATGATGACAATCAGTTCAGTTTAAATGCAGTAACAAGCAGTTAAGAACATTAGAATTTCAACTTTTCAAGCAACTGACAAGCATATTTAGCTTAGAGGTTTACTTTCAGGGGGAACACAGGGAGCCTATTACATACGCTTAGGTTATCCACGCAATGGCAGAACTTTGTTCAGGATGTTCATCCTCTTCATGAACTATTACAATCAGTGAAGAAAGCAGTTTTGAGTTAAAAAAGAGTATGCTTTCTCCTCTTACATACTTTTGGCACTTGTCCCGCACAGCACTAGACCAATCACTTCAGTTCTCCTCCACCATGGGATCATAATATGTCCTTTTTCAGAACCCTTTCAGAAACCTTTTTTTTTTTAAATTGTGTACTTCTATCCTCATCCAAGAAACTACCAAGTAACATATTTGAGATGGCTTACTGAGTAGAGGATCTCCTAAATAGAGCCTCTGCACGCACATCATGAGGCTGTTGGCTGGCCACATTTCTAGAGATCACCATTCAAGTATTTTGTTTAAAACACAGCTAGCAGTAACGAAGCATGTGGTTTTTCCTCATGGTAATGTAAGGATACGTTACCATTAAAGACATCTACACTAAAACCAGCCAAAATTTATTGACTACTTACCTAAAAATGGACAGTATTTTGCCAAAAGCGTGTTCATAATTTCAATTCCAACATCAGTAGAAGAAAATACACAAATGGTTTAGGCAACTAGTATTAAAACACTCAATCAGTGTACTTCCACTTATCACAGAAAATGTTAAACAGGGAAAGAAACACAATTAGCTACATGCAACTGCTTTTAAAATTCCCTCAAATTCCAATATGAAGAACTTCATTAACCTCTCAGATGCAGAAAAAGCAGATGGTTATATGCCCCATAAAATTTTGCTATTTAAATAAAGCAACCCAAACACCACAAGGCTAACTTCAAATTCATCAGCTGGGTTTGGAACAAGAGGGTGGTATCAGACTGTTGTTAGCAGCACTGTTAAACTTTTGATAAGGAGAAAAGGAAAGTTATGGTTGGATGTACCTATGATATCTTTGCTCACAACATTCCAATAGACAAAAAAACAAAACTATTAGGAGCAAAGAAGCTTTCCTCTGATCACAGATGCTAAACATATTTTCTGGTAGAGTATGATTTTGTTTCTGACAATGCTCGATACACAAAGCCGCTGGAAGAAATTAAGCTGCAAACCAGTCTGTTAAGAGCTTGTAATGAAGTCTAAAGGAAGGCAAGTCTGAAAATCCCATTATGGTTGAGCGGGAGGCTGTGAAGAAGGGAGGAAGTCCTTCCTATGAAACCACATGTGTAGAAAGGGTAAAGCAGTTGCAACAATCAGAGGCATCAGGGAATAGGACCGCAGACCAAGACATTTCATTACTCATCACTTAGGAAGACACACCTATGTAAAGAATGTTTCTCCACCTTACTCTTAGGAGTTCTCTTTAGCTTTGTCCAGAAACCAAACGCTACTAGGAAATACAAAGTGGTTAACTGACAAAATATGAAGAGTTCTGACTTGTATATAAACTAGGGAAATTTTGGGTTATATCAGGTTACTTCATTTGGGGCAGAGAGAAAAGAGAGAGAAAAAAAGAAAGAGAAAGAAAAGAAAGAGAAAAGGCTTAGAAAGTTATTTTATTAAACTAACAACAATAATAAGAATATAAATAAGAGCCAAACATTCTGGGCAGGGGGAGACACAACATTCTCAGTCTGAGCATGGTCCTGTGGCATGGAAAGTTGAATATTTAAGCTGCTGTATCAAACTTCAAACAGTAACAGGGCAAAGCAAACACCATCTCCTTTCCCTTTGTCTTCACTGTCATTAACCCCTTCCTTCATGGCGAGGTGCTTCTCACAGTAAGGAGGAAACTGCAAAATGGCAAGGGGTGCAATGAAACTAATGGATTTGGTGACTGCAGTGTTTGCAGGCATTTGGATTGGTGAGTGCAAGGGTGGTAAGATTTGAAGCTGAAGCTGTCACCTCTGTAATTGCTTTCTAACACTAACAATAACGTTGGTTGCTGTCTTCTCTGCTTTATGCAGCAAAGGAAGCCAAACAAAGGAAGCAGAGTGGCAGCTTTCCAGCTTCCAGCATAAGCAACCGCAGTCCTCCCTGGCTGCTGAAACAACACCGAAGCTTCCACCCAGACATCTTTAAATGCCTGCGGGTTCCTTCAGAAATGTTGTGTTTTGATGTTTTCTAAATTTAGAACTGTCTCAGACAAGTCAAGAGAGAGGGTACTTAGGAAGGGGATGAAACAAATCACCAGGATAACTGGCCACATTTGTCTCTTACTTCCTCTTAAAAACTGGGTATTCCTCAGGATTTATCTGAGCTTCCTCCCTACGCCCCCTCACCACCCCCCTCCCACTCCCAGCCAGTCCCTTTGAATGGCCCAGGCTATCACAATTACCTGGGCTGAGCTCTTTCTTTTTATTTTCTTTCTCCTGTGTATCTCTTTTTCATTCCACAAATAACTCTTCCAACAAAATCTCCCTAAAACCCCTAACTTGCAGCCATCCACTCAGTTTTACAAAAAGCAATAAAATTTAAAAAAATATATATAAATTCGTCCAATCTGTTCCTTCCCTCTCAAACGCACGCACAGAGTTTCCACACAAAGCCAAATTTAGCTTCAGAATACCTGAGGATTCAGACTTTCCCCTCTCAGACCCCAGCCTTTCAAGCATACTGGATAACATTTCTTAAAGAATGAAGCACAAAATTTCTTAAACCTTGTTTTCAAAAGGGCTGCAGCACACAGGAATGTGTGATTCATTGACTTGCAATGAAACTTCGGTGTATAAAGTTACATCTGAAGGTAAGATGAGAAAGTTTGGAATATGGTAACAGCTTTCAAACTCTTTTTCTGAGTTAGACCAGAACACCACCAAAATATTGTCCTGATATGACATGTGACATAATGAAGGAAAAAAATGATGATAATAAAAAAGTACATTAAGTGATACACAAAAACAAATATCATATCATGATGTATTCCCCTTCTTTTTGTATGACAATTAACTGAAATGCAAACTTGCCACAACTCTTTCTCCTCTGAAACAGTAAAATGATAAGAAAAAGATGTTGACATGTCAATAAACCAAATTCAGTGCAACCCAAACCTGCACTCATATACAGCCTTTCTTAATATTTCGGAAGTAAGCAGTTCTATTCATGTTGTGAAAATATGTCTGTCCTTTATGTTTATAAGTGAAAATAGCATAGTCTATAGACTATAAACCACATCAGCATTTAAATAGAATTCAGTGCTATAAAAACTTGCTGGAAAAATATCCCTTCAAGATCCTCCAAAACAGCATAGCTCTATGGGCCTCCCCAAAACTGAACAGCATCTGTCAGCTGAAGTCCTCAGCCTACACTTGGGCTTCATAATTGCACAGAAACACGAATGGAATATAAAGGAGAACATTCAGTCAACGGAAAGCTTTACTTTTAAAGTTTTATTAATCTCTGCATTTTCAAAAGCATTCATTATCTGGAGTCAAGTGGCAGGCATTCTTTCTGGCTGGAGGCAAACCTGCAGAAGTCCGAAGTTAATTCTTGTCATTTTTCCATATGCAGAGGAAGGGGTACAGCACTGGTTAAGAACTGGTCTTTTATGTAATACTCTCCCCACTACCAAACTACACCTTGCTCTTGAGATGATCATATTCTTAATGGGGCAGAGCTACACAACAACTCTGGTGGACTGTTAGCCCTAAAACTTGCAGTGAGGGAGGCATAAGAGTGACCAGATGCATCACCAGGGCTCACCAAGTGCTAGTGAAGACAAGGCGGAATGGACTGGCAATCACCAAAACAGCTGGAAAACACAGCCCTTAAACATAGCTCACCTTCCAACATACTCACTCTCTTTCTGTGAAAAGGATAGGCAGGAATACCCTAATCTGTAGTTTAAAAACACTTCTCCGGTCTGACAAGATGACAGCCCCCGTTCTCCCCAAGCTCCTGAAAGCGGCTGGAAGGTACAGAAGAATCACACAAGCACTATTTTTCTTCTCTCTCAACCAGTATAAGCCTAGTACC
Source organism: Calidris pugnax (assembly GCF_001431845.1). NCBI lineage: Eukaryota > Metazoa > Chordata > Aves > Charadriiformes > Scolopacidae > Calidris > Calidris pugnax. The sequence goes on from NW_015090990.1 coordinate 20,833,690, forward strand.
ACTGTGACAAATGTTTTTCCCCCCACAGCAAGAAGTCTTTCAGACCCCAGGTAAAGCACTTCTCATACATTAGACCTGCCCAAGCTAGAGGAGTATTCACAGAAACTCTGAAGACAAGCAGGCAGTAATGTTTTGCTATAAATATCAAACAGAGACCACGAATCAGAAAATCTGCATGAAACTCATGCATTTTATACTAGTTTCCAAAAAGTTCTGGTAAGTGGCTTTTTACTGTCCCATTTCCTAAAAATAACCTGCTCCTTTCAATAGGAAAAAATGGAAATGCAAATGAGTAACAGGTGACAAGGGGATAGTCACTGAGACATATGACAGCAAAACCTACTCCTTAGGCAAGGTTACCACGGAATTTTGTTTCACAGGAAGAAGAAATAACAACATCAAGAAATATAACAAGAATAAATTTTACTACTAAAGTGAAGAAAATGTGTTTAAAACTGCTGCAAGCACCAATAAATCCTCAGGCAAGTTCCTTATGGCACAATCTTAATTCAAAACAGAAATACAAAACTCACTTGTTTCACAAAAACAGTTCTCTAGATCTGGCTTTTAAAGCATTAGAAAAAGTATTTAATTTTGGAAAGATTTCATTTTTCAGCATATTTAATTGTAAACAATTCTTTTGTATTATGCTTGTCAATGATTATACTGATATGTATTAGCAGATTACATTACTCACAGAACAAACTATATTCTATACTGTACAAACAAAATTAGTTGTTTTATAAATATTAATATTCCCTTCTTCCTAAGCTTGTTATATTTTGCATGAAAAATAAATACTCTTATTTTATTCATTATTATGAACAAGAGTAGCTTCCTTTTTCCTCAAATCCACAAGTGCCAGCTTGTGAAAGATTTAATTCGTGTCAGCCTAATTTTTTCTCTGCCGTACAAGATCTTACAAATGTCAGATGCTCAGAGCCGGTAGAAAGGCTTTATACATGTTCTATCTCAAAGAACTCAGGCACTTTCATCTGCATCCATAAGACAGACAGATGCCAAACATCTTGCTCACTTGCAGACAAGAGGTTCTGTATTTGACATCCCATTAGCGTTTTGATCGTCTATATGGAATCTGAACAAGATTTTTGGCTGGCCCACCACTGTTTTTTTTTACCCAGTTCTGGTAGAAGGGATATTGGACCCTTGACTTGTTTGACTCGCACCATTAAGAATTCTCCAAAACTTCAGACACAATCCTTGTTTGAATGGACATATACCATTAAAAGGAAAGATATGTCCTGAAACTGAATATGGTTACTTCTATGTTGACATTGTCACTTCTCCTGTGGAAGAGCCGATAGCTTATGTAGATTGTGTATGGAGCAATTTATTTAATTACTAGCAATTCAAATCCTCCATTTCATTTTCTTCGCAGGGGGGAAGGAAAAGAAAAAAATATTTTAAATCTTTGATTTTCCAAACAATAGCAAATTCTTGTAAACCTTCTGAAATTTTTAAGGCTATATTTATTGTACTCACTGCAGTTTCCCAATTACATTGTTAAAAGTGGTACTGACAGAAGAGGCAGAGATGAAAAGACTCATTAGGTATTCTAAAGGTCATCTCCAAATAAAGCACAACAATTTTAAAAATAACTTCTATTTACAATGAAAAGCTCATCATATTTAGCAGATCCATTGTAGAGGTACAACAGTTTAACAAAAGGCACCATTTTACTACTCTACCAAACTATTTGGCCAAACTTGAAAAGTACATTAGATATACCACTGTGCACATGTGCTCAACAGGTCCCACAAGACCACTCTATTAGCTTCCCTCAATGTAACTGAAGTTGAAAAGCTGATTACTAATGTTCAAAAGACAATTAAGAGGAAGTGAAAAACCCAGATGTCTGTTTAGACAGAGGCAACCAGAAAGTTTCAGGGAACAACCAGCAAGAGAAGAATGAGGAGAAATGTGCCTGCATCTCCACCCACCCCACCCACCTCTGTATTATCTTTGCTCCTGTACAGACTTCATGGTACACACTGGATGTTTTCTCGGCCCCAGGCCTCTCCAGGAGTTCAACAACTTGCTCCTGTTGAATTTATTATAAATACAAAATGAAAGATATAATCCCTTTTTTCCCCAAGAGCTTTGAACCATGACACTACAAATGCTTTCATAACTCTTTAAAATCATAGTTTGAGGGTCTTCTAATTGTAAAAGCTTTTGGGGTGTTTTTTTTGGGGGGTTAGGCTTTTTTAGTGTACAGGATCAATATAAAATTAACAGAAACTGTCCTCTTAAGAAATGAGAAGTACATGTTAAAAAGTTATAATTATGTCAAAAGGCCCGGGGGGTGGGGAGAGGGGAAGAGGAGGGAGGACTATATAAAATTATTTAAACCTATTTATCTGCAGGACTTTAGGCCCATACTTTTATACTTTAAGTAACTTGGGGATCCTTGTTCCACAACTCTCCCTCAAAGGAGAACAAGTACCTTGTATAAATTCCAGGTGTGCAGACTGCCATGCAGAGTGTGTATGTATACGTGCTTTCTCATCTTTTACAGTCCAATTACTATGATCACTTCTCTCCTGATGCTGAAGGTCACATGTTGAAAAAAAAAAAAAAATCACTGCCATACAAATTTCTAAGAACCGATTTTCTCGGAACCAATTTATTAACTTATTAACTTCTGAAACAATGACATAAAAAAGTGTCATTCATTTAACAAAAGATAAAAAAAGTGGCATTCACTTCACAAAGACTTATAAAATCCATGATACTGAACACAATCCCTTACTATTAAAGTCAATAGATCTCTCCTTAACGTTATTACATCCAGAATCTTTGCTTTAATTGGTTAGCCTCAAGGACATCATTAAGATGTATTTATACAGATGAGACAGGCTTTATTAAGTGATTGTGACAGTTTTCAAAATTGAGAAAAGTTAGCGATATCCATTTTTTCACTCCTACTAAATCAATCTCAGAGTATCTTGAAAACTGGATTATATTATTTCTTAGGCTTTATAATTTATTCTTTTAGCTTATCTTCTTTAGCCCTTCTGAATACATTCTGAATAACCTGAACATTTCAACAAGGATGCGATACAAAGTTAAAAGCACAGATATGAAACTGACAAAATAATATTTATGACACATTAATTTCCTCATCTCTGTCTTGTAGATCAGAAATGTGTTCATTATAAAGAATATTAAGGAGAAACATTTAGGTTTTGTATGCTATTATGGTTATTATGAATCTATTTCAAGATTTTGGTACGTGATCCATACTAGTGTAATTTAGTGGGAATTACTGAGATATAGACTACTACATAAGAAGATTTTCAAGCTAGCAAGACAAACTTCTTCAATTTTCCTGGAGAGGAATCTTTTAACACAGTTGGGACTAAGGAGAATGTGTAAGTTTTTAAAAGCATGAAAGATCAACAAGTTTAGACTCAAAACATTCACTGTGTCACACACGGAATGGTACTGGCTACTTGGACTGGAAAGACATGATTCCAGTCCCTGCTCCAATGAACTTTGATGCAGTTGAAACACGCTGCATGTCTAACATCATGTTTACAGCTTGTTCAACGTCCCATAGAAAATACCCTCAGTGAGGCATCGCCAATATCTGGGGATGAGTGTCTTCTCCTGTCCTTTACAAGCATACGATTCAGCTGTCACCCTATATGAAGAGCAAAACTCAACCAGTGTTCATGTTCTCTTTCATGAGATCCTTTTACCACATAGCCATAGAGAAGCTTCTCCTAAATAGTTATCACCAGACACTGTTTCAAGAGAAGAAAACACAGCAAAACCACAAAATGTAAAATGAGACTCTACTGCACTTGAGAAAATGCTGCTTTCAAAAACCAAACCTAGGAGTCAGCTGGTGAAACAAAACCAGAACCATCAACATAAAATTGCACCCTACATCCAGCTGTTACACCAAACTACATGCTAGTCTCTCCTCCTCCTTCCCCCAACAACATACACTGACACTGCCAATTCTATGAATCACATATACCTATTCAGATTACTCAAATTACTCCTAGGATAACCACATACAAGTTATACTGGTAGTAGCTAATGAAAATTAAATTACTCGACGTTTTGGATTCACATACAAACACAACAAACACTTATTGAACGTAGCTTTTCAAAAACACTGTTGCTTTACAATCAAAGAATCAACCACACAAGAGAGTGAGCTGAGCATCTCTACTGGTATTTATGCATTTCACGGAAACACAGAATTGTCAGAGTTGGAAGGAACCTCTAGAGATCATCTAGTCCAACTCCCCTGTTAAAGCAGGATTGCCTAGAGAACATTAGTTAGGACTGCATCCAGGCGGGTCTTGAAGATCTCCAGAGAAGCGGACTCCACGCTCTCCCTGGGCAGCCTATTCCAGTGCTCTGGCACCCTCACTAGAAAGTCGTTTTTCCTCATATTTGAATGGAACTTCCCATGTTCCAGCTTGTGCCCATTGCCCCTCATCCTGTAACTGGGAACCACTGAAAAGAGTCCAGCTCCATCCTTCTTCAACCCACCCTTTAGGTACTTGTAAGCATCTCATAAAAGATCATTTCAAAAGAAATAACTAGGAGTACTGAAAAACAACAAGCTTGTGTGGAAAAAGTCTTGCTTCTGCTGCAGTTTTAATTTTTTATAAAAAACTGAGCACAAAAGTAATAATTGAGAAATGCAGCAACATACGAGAATTTCTGTAATAGGGAACAGGCATTATGGCCCAGTGCTATAAAAATTCTGCTAAATACACCACATCTTTATCTATGGTTTTCTGCACTTTTCCAAAACCCATTTTGTTTTAATGGAAAATTTATGCAAGAAGACTCAAGCAAAGCTCATTTTTTGTAAAGTGCTTGAATATATATGCACATGCATAGCTGTGCACTCTCAACTGGTTTGCTGATGATGTGGACAAAAAGGACTGTTATGGAATTCTTATAAACATCTTTGACTCTGCCTTTAAAACAAACAAAGAAAAAAAGTAGCTATTGCAGAACAGCAGCATTTAGGTCACCTGAGAAAAACTGTACTTCTCAAAGAAAGAAATCAGTATCACAGCAATGCTGATGCAAACCACAATGTAAATTTCTATAAATATAGAAAAGAATATAAAGATAAAATAGCTCTGTTATGGTTGGGGGGGACAGAGATTAAAATTAACATGACTAATTAGCAGTTACCTTTAAAACTGAAAGAATAAAGCATTATTTCAGCTAGAAAAGAATTATATGTGAAATTACTTATGTGCCTTGATAAGCTAGAAAGGAACTGAAGAGGAGGCATTTTAAGATGGGAGTAATGGAAACATTAAGTATTACGGTGTATTTCTGGACAGAAGTTCCCGATCACTCTGCCAAACCTCTATGCACCGTTTCCTTCACTTTATTTATGACTGTGAGTATGGAAGCTCTAATTTGTTTTATAAATTGCCTATATTTAAATCTTTTGGGGATTCCACTGCACAAATGATTGTGCAAAATTAATCTCACCTTTCTATTTCACCCAAGAATCTGTCTCTCTGCTAACTGGTTTTTTAAAAGTATACCTTGCTGGTCACAACTCAGTGATATTGTTCAAAAAAGGTTTAGTTTTGTGTGTTTAACCTTCCAGTAATTATCCTTTATTATAACTGGGCTCCGACTTCTTAAAGAAAGCACAAGAACCGTTAATACGACCAATGTTTTTAAACTCCATTAAAAAAAGAAGCAAAAAGGTGAGAGCATAATTACTACAGGAGCCAAATCAAAATACTCTCCTCACTTTGTAGCTCCTTCAAAAGGAGAACACTGCTGAAACTGCCAGTATAAGAATTCTTTTCAAACAGTAAAACCTCAAAATGCTGCCACTGAAACCTGAATGGCTTTAACACCCGAACTAGAGTCCACACCAGTTGGTAGGTATTAACTTTTCAAATGTAATTGGAGTCAAGCCACCAGGGAAAAAAATGTATTTTGCAGTCTTTTAATTTATAATATATATACACAACCAAACAGCAGCACTTAATAAGCAGCCAAAAGGAAAAAATGGGATTTGAAAGCAACCTTAAACTAAAGCAAATGAACCAAACCCTGAACTTCCCTCAAATTCTCTGGAGAGTTTCATAAGCCACCCCCCTGCCCCTTTCCCCAGGGGAAAAAAAATAAAGAAGTCATACCTAATAAGCCAAATGATTATTTCTTTTTTTATGACAAAGTAATGGTGGAGCAAAAATTGGTATAAGGAAGGCAGGTAGTCCCTTGTTAATACTGGGGCAGCTGCTTCTTCTCCCACAATACACTTAACATTTATGAAATCTTTCAACAAAGGATGTAAAAGCACCCATTGACATTAGGTAAAGTTTATAAGTTCTCCTATGGCATTATTATCACTCCATCTTGTAGACGCATAAATTAAGACAGAGACACAATACACGGCCTCTCAATGTCACTGAATGATTTGACAGCTGCAGTAAAACTCAGAACAGAATTTCACGTTCTTGCTTAAGAATTTCTCTAAACGGCAAATATTTTCTGCCAGCTATTCAGCACATAAAAATTCCCATAGCCCTTGTTTCTGCCTTCTGTGACTTGGGCGGTGTGACCAGAGCCTTGCCAGTGAACATCGAGGCAAAAAAGTCATTCAGTACCTCGGTCTTCTCCATAACCTGGGTGACCAGGCGTCCTGTTTCCTTCCAGAGAGGGCCCACATCTTCCCTAGTCTTCCTTTTATCCCTGACATACTTATAGAAGTTTTTCTTGTTATCCTTGATGTCCCTGGCCAGATGTAATTCTATCTGGGCTTTAGCTTGCCTAATCTGATTCCTGGCCACTTGGACAGTTTCTCTGTATTCCTCCCAGGCTACCTGCCCTTCTTCCACCCACTGTAGATCTCCTTTTTGCTTTAGAGCATGTCCAGGAGCTCCTTGTTCACATTAGCAGTCTTAAAATCTTCAGAATTGGTCTAAATATGTGTTACAAATATAAGCCTGCACTGTTACATAGCTTTCTGTCAAAAGGAGATTATTTACCTTTCAGGGTTTTGCTTTTTTTTGTGTGTGTGTGTTAAAGGGAGCAAATGCATACATAAAAACCAGTAAAACTTTCCTTTGCATCCTCCTTAGGTTGCCTTGCATGAAATACATATTTTTGCCCTAAATTTTCATCCATGTATCACCTTCAACTCTATCCCAAACCCACATTACGCAGAGTGCATGGTGGGCTTTTTTGGTTTTTGTGGGGTTTTTATTTCTTGTTTTGTTTTTTGTTTGGTTGGGTTGTTTGGGGTTTTTTTTGTTTGTTTTGTTTTGTTTTGTTTTGCTTTTTGTCATTGCTGTTGTTTTTGGTTTTGTGGGGTTTTTTGAGGGGCTTTTTCCACACATCTACATTCTGGCACTATGTCCATGGTTTCCAGCACTGAATAAATTCACTCACACGAAACCAAATCTTTGCTTTGCTCAGGGTGATGAACAACCTCACTTGTGACATTTCCATCGATTGATTTTTCTGTTTTGTGAATACTCCATTACAATATATTGATCAAAATTATATAAATTGATTGTTCACTGCATTAGAAGATCTGCACTTTTCATCGCAAAGTCAAAATGATTTATTTATTTTAACCATACAAACAATCACCCTTTGATACCTTTTACTTATCTGTATTGTACCAATTTCAAATTGGCACTTTTTCCAGACTCAAAGAGTCAGTAAGCAGATCGTATAGAAATACACCAGTGATAAATAGTGGCCTGCAGACACTGCTACTTCCCCCCGTTGAAAAAGATAATTTTGAGAACTATCTTTATTCAATAGACTGCTAGCAATCAGAGATCTGTGCATCTTCTTCTTCAGTAGGAATTAATAACCTGCATTTCTGTTGTTTAAAAGATACCTACCCAGTAACATCAAAATTTGAGCACAAAATACCACTGTAAAGGCCAACAACATAGCTCAAATACTCTGTAATATCCACCACTAAACTCTGTGCTAGAATGTAGTGCAGTCTGAGCTGTATAACAACACAACCTTGTGACTTTTCATGTTATCAACTGGGGGTATTTTTAGGAGCAAAAAGATCCACAACTCCCCAAAACAAAGAAATAAAGAAATATGTAATTTGTAACAAATTACCACTTACACTCAAGATTAAAATGCTGTGTTTTACCTTGTACTTGTCATGAAGCTGCATCTCTGTAACTAACATGATTTTTTGATTAACAGAAATTCACTAAACTGCAGTAAATGATTTCTCCAAGCTCAACAGCAATTGAGTTAGTAGAAAATCACCTGGTTTAGCTATAACAGATATAGCTACCATCAGCATATCATTTGACAACTTCTTTAATCACATAATAAGGGCTTGCCAACTTCATAGGTCAGAGTTGCATTTCATGGATGGGAGAGCAGAGACAGGGAGGCTGATGTTCAGGAGAATACATTTCTCCCACCATTTAGCAGTAAAGGATAGAACACACTGGAGAGACCATATTTAAAAGCATACATTGAGAACACACAGAATCAGATGCTGGGAAGCAAACACCTGGAAACATGCTCCGTGTTTTGACAGAACACCCACAAAATAAAACAATCAGCAGTGTAGAGGAATATTCAGATGCAAGTTTTAATTTTGAACACTCAGCAGAGGGTAAGAATAAACTGAGTCTTAAGATTGGCAGATTTAGATGAACAGTGCTGTTCAGGAATCTGTTGAAAACACTGAGTGAATGACCATTCACAAAATATACAGTGCCTTAGTGATAAAAAATTGCAAACCAGTGAGCCGTGTCATTTATTCAAAGGTAATGGAGTACTTTTCATAGATCATGGGAGCACAGCACCCAGCCCTTAAGGCTGTTGCCTCAGCCTTGAGCTGCTGACACAACTACTGCTGAAGGCAGAGGGGCAGTCAAGCGTATACGCCTTTTAAGAGTCTTATATATTAATGTCCCAGTATGGCAGAGTAAAACACGTGACAATGGAAATCCCTGAGAGTTACTTTCAGACACTAACCCTGCAAAAAGGATTTGATTCATCCAGGAAAATAAAACACACTTGAAGAGGAAGGGATGGAAGCAGCATGTAGAAGAGGACCTGTGAGGGAATACCTACTTACCACCACACAACCACGAGCCCTAGATGAGCAGAAGTTAAAAAATAAATTTAGAATATAGTAAGTTTCATGTTTCTGATTCTTGAAGTTTCTTTAGAGATGCTTTTATCTTAGATTCTACAAATTTCATAGAAGGACTTTTGTAATTTTTCCAAAAAAGTCCTAGTGTTAAAAACAGTAACATGGCAGGTCTTTATTTTCTGTTATTCTGCATCATTGAAACGACCTATTTGGCTATCCAGGTCTGGTTTTCTTTCATTTGTTTTTTTGCTTTGCTTTTCGTTTGGTTGTGTTGTTAGTCTGTTGGTTTTTTTTAATAGACAAAAATTTCCTGTCTGTTAAAGTAGATTTTAGTTTACATCTAGTAAGATTCAATTACATTTATTCAGAAATATCCTTTGTTTGGACTTTTTGTCTCTGCTTTGAATTCCATAGTCACTTAAAAACGCAAAAAAGAGCTGTTTTAAATAGTATGCATGTCTAGTGAGCCAATTAAGTAAGTTTTTATTAATGGATAAATCAAGTATCAAGGTTTTTACCTGTCAAGGTACAGACTTTCACAAAAGCTTCAAAATGTTATGAACAAGGCTGCCATGTACAGCCTAGAAAATATTTAGGTTAAGTAATACATTGTTGCTCACATTGTTTTTCAAAAATTTGTAAGCCTAGGTGGTGTTTGTACTTCCATTTCAGGAGCAAGTAAAAGCATCCCAATTACCAAAAAAAGTTAATTAAATGAAGAAATAACATTGCAGAACTGTGAAAATATAATTTCTAATACACCTAAGACCTTGAATACACTTTTGGGTAGCTCCAGTCTTGCCACCTTGGTGCTACAACATGGTTGAAGGTGAGGATAAAAACAAAGTGGCAAATTCTTACAAAAGAAGAAATCCAAATGGAGGAAAAGGCACTTTACTGCTCTTATATTTATGTTATTAGTAACTTTTAAATTATTTTATGGTACTTCTGTCTCTAAAAAGCCAGAATCAAATAGCCTCATAGCTTAGATAAACATGATTAAAAAAATATGTAAGTTTCCAGTTCTGGAGCTGAATTTTAGGCAGTGATCTATGAATACAAAACCAAATAAATAAACCATAAGAAAATAAATACAACATGAATTACAATACAATTCCTTGATTCTTAACAGGAATATTACATGATTTAATGCTAAATCCATAACCATTGAGATGTAAAATGTAATTCTTAAGAATTACATGTCTCAGGAGCACTCAAAAAAAATTATCACAATTGACCTTTTCACAAAACTTTTCTTCCTTGTTAGGAATCTTAACTTTTGAAGAGAGATCTTAAAGTAATTTATAAATGAAAAGAAGAGGTGGCAACGGATTGCATTTAGAAGTTTACAATGAAGTCCTTTTCAATTTCACATCATGTAACAGGTGTCAGATCAAAAAAAAAAAAAAAGAAACTACCTAACAACTAAGTATCTGTTGCGCAAAGCCACTGAGCTTCTTGGGACAGATGGATTGACTGATTTTTAATTTAACTTTACCATGACTTAAAAGTATGGAAAGAACAGACTTTTATTTCAAAACAGGATTGAGGGTTAGATAGCGGAGGGCTGCATAACTTTTCTTATCTACATCTTTACTGTGGAGAATAAAACATCATAGAGTTGACTCACAAAACCATTTGAGTTGACCTCTGGTACTTCAATCCATCTGCTTACTCATAGTGTAAAGTATACCTCTATAAATGCAATGTGATAGTCATTACGAATTCCTAATATGGCCAGATGTCCTATTTCTTGTGGGTAAGTAAAGAAAAGAAGCAAGAGGAGGAATTTCAATAGCAGAACATCATTAACCCAAGTAAGCATATAGATAGCCAAGGGGAAAACTACAGACACGGGGATTTCTTCCAAACACAGTTCAAACAATATTTGTGGTTTGAGGAAGTGAATGGGAAGAATCACAAATGCAAGAACAAACTCTATTAAGTTTTATTTTGTTTGCTTTTTTAAACACAGATTGTATTTAGGCTGCTGACAAGCCCTTTTGGAAACCACTTCAGACACACTGATCTCCACCTGTCATGCTGGAGAGTGATTGGCTAGGACACCATTTGATTCCTTGTGTTGTGCATACAGTCAACCAGGCTATTCTGTTAAGATTACAGCAAATTGCAAAGACTGGAGCACTGATGCATCCAGGAACTTCATCAATTGCATCAAGTCAGCAGCCTGGCTGCTGGCACTTCTGAATGACAGAGCAGATTTTGGTACCAGATTTGGTACTGATGAAGCCCATCAACTGAGGCCAGTCCTCAGTTCTTATTGTTATCTAAATTAACAGGCATAAAGCTGCTAGCATTACATGTCTCAAACATACCTTAAACTAAAGGGTAATTAGAGTTTGACCTTACACATTATGCCAAAAGGCACTGCCACTGCACCTACCTTGATAATACTGCAAAAAGTTTGAGATGAAAACATTTTAAAATTATATAACTGCCTGACTTTCAGAGACATTAAGCCTAATGCTGAACTAAAAATAAAAATAATGCAACCTAGAAGCAGGTCAGAAAAAAAAAAAAAGATAATTGCCTATAAAGAAGCATTTAATTAGGAATGTGGCAGAATCTTCACCACCTGCAAACTTTTAGAAGTTTAATGGCCCTCTAAAAAGGAGTGACTCTCTCCCAAATGGCAGGATGCCTATAATACAGATGATTGTAAGAAGCTCAAGGTAATGCCTTGAAACAGACCTGGAAAAAATTTTACATTTTGAATCATTTGGCTAGAGCCTTGGTTGGCTCTTTGCCACAGACAGAAAAGGGAACAAACTAAAAGCAGCGATAAAACCAGTCTAGCTATTTGGAAGGGGAAGCAGAGACCCAGCAGCAGACAGATGGGAGATATGGTGGCCGGTTGGTAAAAAAAGTGAATGAGAGAAACAGAGCTTTAAATAAGTGTGTCATGATCAGTATTGAACACAGAGATTTTTACTGGTACACCAAACTTGTTATGTCCTTTAAAAACAGGATCCGCTTTTGAATCAAGAAAGTCAATCATACACAAGCAGAAAAAAAAAAAAAAATCCCGATCAGGTAAACACCTTACAATTAAGGCTAGACTTCACCGCTTTTCTTGAACCCTAAGGACCTATAGGAAGAATTTTCAAAATCCAGATTGTGTATGTATTTGAACACCATCTTAGTATACTTCACTCACGCTCAGAACACCATGCAAATACACTATAAAACCCACTACATTATTTTTTTTAAAGAGAAAAAATCCTTTAAATGTATATATTTATTGGTTATTCATGGTTATTAATACTTATTAAAACAGACAGATACAAACCATGAGCCATCAATTTAGTTATCAGCCTATGAGACGTTTTGTCCAGTTTTGATTATCACATGAAAGTACAGCGACTTAACAAAACAATCTAGACAGTACCTTCTGATTCTTTTAGAAACTTTACTAATGCTCTTTAACTACTCGCCTGGCTGAAAACCACTTCACAGAAACATAGTCTTTCAAACACATTTAGCTCTGACACAACTATCATTAGTCCCATAAATAGTTTTACATTTGATTTAATGCACTCTTGGAGCACTTGTGCTCCTTGATGCCTTCTGTCCCCCAACGCTTACTCCCACTCATGCTGCCCTTCTTCTGCACTGACACAAGCACTCCTGCACAGCCAACTCTGTCAGGGAACTGGGTAAAAAACCCCAAAAAAACCAACAAAAAACCAACCAAATAAACAAAACCGAGTTGAAGTTTTCTCTTACCACGTGCCCACAAAAAGTAAGGGCTGACAATCAGCACTAGAAAGTGGATGAAGGGCAGGACCGTCTCGGCCAACTTCCACACTAGAGGTGATACTAAACTGGATACCACAGCATTAATGTACATAGGTAGTCTTTCAGTAAATAACAATCTTTTCTTGCGTGAAGTGACAGTCATGCTTCAGTCCAAAGAGGGGTTCCACCAAAACAGCCAAGGAAGACACGAATCCAATTTGTTTATCTTCAGTCTTCCGCTTCTCTGGAGCATTCTGTGACACCAGCTCCACTTGACAAAAACCATTTAGATGCTAACATGGAGACAAATTCTCCGTATCTTATAAAAGCTGTCTTAAGTAACTAAACATAGCTCAGCACCAAATTTACAAGAAATGCTCATTTATTTGAATAGGACATTAAAATAGAAATCCAGAGTCTGGACAAACAAATACTATGACAACTGATGAAACAAAGCTTTCCCGATGAAATGTCAAGTGGCAATTCTGCATTAAGTGCAACTGCTTTCTTAATCATCCTTCAGATTTTAACTTCACATTGGAAAAAAAGCACACAAGGGGCATTACGTGTCCCACTGGCCCCTCCTGCAGGTCTCTAAAGAGTACTTAACATAAATACTAATTTATGGTATTACACTCTTGGACTTCGAGTATCTCAAATTCCACTTCAGGGTATTAGGCCAACTGCTGTTTAAATTATCTGTAAATTAGCTGAATCATGACCCTCCACTGGAAAAATCTGCCTTATAGATCATGTCCTTAGGGAGTCGAATGTTGTAATGACAACTTACCACTGAACTAATCAAGAATCAGAAAATGAAGTTAATTTTAACTAAAGCAGAGGCACTGGAAAAAAAAAAAAACATAAAAATCAATAGTGTTATCCCGCTGAAACAGGTCATGCATGGTAGAACGTCCTACCATTCACTACTGCAGTATATTACTGCTGCAGTAAAAATAAATTTCAGTCCTCTATAAATAATACAGGGAAGTTGAAACATTTCTTTTAACTTCATTACAGTGAAATTAGAACACATTCAACATTTTGGCATTTTTAGATCCTGTCACTGGTTGGCATCCGATTTTGATAGTGCCATTGATTAGGCCTGGCCCTAAGGATTTGTGTGTGCGAGTCTATGCATTTTCCATGTCATTTCTGCTATACTTTTACAATGTTACATTCTTCATTTACTCAGAATAAACGATGGATGCTAGAATGACAAACACCCTTAAAAATCCAAGGATTGAATGTTCTTTAAGTAAAAGACTTTGTACATAAAAAGAGCTTTGTCTTTTCATTCCAGAATTCCAAATACTACATAAGCCTGCTGCAAATCAGCAAAAGAATTTCTATCTAAGCATCTTAAATAAATCTGTTTAAAGTAAGTCTACATCTACAAAATGATTCTGTGTTTTTCACTAGCAATTAGGCCTATCAACAACATTTTTCCTAGTGGGTCTGGCTTTTCCCCACCCTGTGGAAGGAGACACCCATTAAGTAGTCTTTTTCAAGCACAGAGATAAAAGGAATATCCAATACATAGATGGGAGAGATTTTCAGTTGCTGTTGTCAGAAAGAATGAATGTGTCTCCCTCTATTTGTACTCTTACTACCAGATCCTTTCACAACTGGTATGCTTTGATTTTTTTTTAAATTATTCTCTCTCTTCTCCTCCCCCTTTTTTTCTTTTTTAGGTCTCAGCTCCCATCTGCCTCATGAGAAGGATCTTACACAAGAAACTCTTGCCTAAGTAGTGAAAGATCTTAAGGAAGAAAGCTAAGGACTTGTATACCCATTGTTTTGTTTTAGAAAGAAAGTCAAGAAGGACAGCTTTTCATCCCAGCCATCCAGTAAATGAGAACCATAGCACCTATCTGAGATTCAATTGGGAAGTAACAGCATGAAGTTGTAAACATACACATTGTCTCTGAAAACCAGGAGTAAACTGAACTCATCCTTGGTCATCCTACAAGATGATATCATACCAGTAATTCCAAATTTAGGAACTTTTATTTGAAACACAGTATTTGCATTCCACCTATGCTGAAGGCATCAAGATGCACAGGGGAGGTCAGAAGGGAGCTGCAGACTAGTGACCTGTTTTTAAGAAGTAACGAAATTATGCAAGTAGATTGAAGAGGTTTTAATATCATAGTAATATCCATCTTAGTGCCAGATTAGAGATAACCTTTGGGAAAACCACCAGAATCAACAATGACTCAGACTAATCTGACTTCAGCTCTATGCTTCCTCAGAGGTACTTCAGTGAAGTTTTGGATTTATAATCAAATGAAGTGATATGCACTTGCTCTAAAGTACACTGCTGCAACTGAAATAAGCAAGCCAAGAGAAAATTTTTAAGCACCAGGTTGCTAAACAAATGCTTTTGCTTACCCTCATGTCAAACAATACAAAGTTGCTACATAGTTTCCGCTTACCTTCCTTCCACTGAGCTAAACAGAACATTCAGTTTTCCAGAGCCCCCCAGTTCCCTACCTACACTTAGAAAACATTCAGCTTTATTTTATGTTTTTGAAAAGTATATCACAACTTCCATAAATAAGCTCTTATCCATAACATTTTAAGCCCCCATATTCTGCCATTTTTTTTTCCAATAAATCGATGGAAGCTTCACAGCTCCTGCCTTTCCTTTATCCAAACAAGCCTTTCTCTCTAGAATACAGTGAAGAGAACGTAAGGACACTGGAGCTTCCACTGGACAGTGGACTTTAGCAGTGTTTTCAACCTAAGCACTGAGTTAGCAGATGTGAGAAGGAAGGAAAAAAAAAAAAAAAAAAAAAAAAAAAAAAAACCAGAAAGCAAAGAGAAGGAACAGTCCTCTAAAATCTCTTGCTGCTCTTCTGGCTCTGCAGATAAGCACGAATATATAATTTAATTGTTAGAAGATGTAAGAAGAAAAAAAAAAAAAAAAAAAAAAAAAAAAAAAAAAAAAAAAGAGGTAAAGCCAAATTGTAACAGTCATGCCAACAAACACTATCTCTCACTCAGCAACAGGGTTACTGAAAGACAGTTACTTAGCCTGTAAGGGCTTTGGGTCAACAGCTTGGTCCTGTCATACACTCAGCAGTTAACTTCATGTCGAGGGCACTGTTTAATAGGGCAAATGGACAGAAGCACCTCTCTAACCCCCGAAGTCTATAAACTTAACCTTTTGGCTTTGTTACAAACACTTGAAATAGAATAGAAATCAGAAGTCTGTCTTGAGTCACCCATTCCAGTCTTTACAAAACACTCTACTCAACCAAAAAAAAATTCAATAATTTGCATAATCCTTTTCTGTAAAGTAGTTCATCGCAACAATTAAAACAGCTTACCCTTCTGCATTCAAATTTCTTGCCAAGGTATAGAGCAGACACTAATTCTTGTGTGGAACAGATCACTCATTTGTCAACATTTTTGAACCTTTGTCACTGCTGCTTTATAGTTTCTCATGTACTAGAATAAAAAGAAATAACAGATATTAAACTAGTATATTACCAAAGCATGGAAATTATTGCCTCATTCTAGGAAGTTTAGTGTAAACGGCTTAATAGAAATATATTTATACAATATTTTTAACAGAATTCTGCTGGAAAGGTTCAAATCAGACTAAAATGCTGGGACCAATAGAACTGTAACTTCAAACAGAAATTTCAGTTCCAAGTATTTTCCCATAATTTCCTTATCCACAACTGCCCTACACCAACAAAATAACCACCTAGCACACAGGACAACAGCCTGACTGCTTATTAATTTATTCACTTCATTCCACTACATGCGAGATGCACTAGGCATGCAGCATTAGGCATCCTGTTCCTTTAAGAAGAATGCTGCACTCCCACAGATGCTAGGAAATCTGTCTGTAGAAACGGTATCACATCTTGTTTCAACATAAGGAAGTTCAATTCACTCTCCAACAGAAGCAAGAGCCAAAGAAGTCTGCTCCTGTGCTGTTTCTTATTTTACCAGAGAGCAGCATGTGACCTGGTCCCTCCTAAGTAACCACCCTGGCCTTCACTCCTTGATATTCTCCATGTTAAGATATTTGCAGAGGATTTTAAAATACTCTTACCCTCTTCACTCAACGTTTGGATAAGCCATACCAATTTAAATCTTGATATTTTTGATCATTCACTCTGAGATGTTTACTCATACTATTCCCTTCAGTCTTCTTGGATCTATTAACTTTCAGGTACTGAGATACCAAGACCTAGAATTTTACCTAATCAGCAAGGGAATATGACTTCCCAGATCCATGAAATGAATAAATGACCCTACATCTTCCATACATAGTTTTCATTGGTCTATCTTTTGCTGCCCTAGAGTAAAAACTCAACTTTGCGAGGAATGTGAACTCATGCTTTTTCCATCATCTCTTGTTTCTCTACTTCAATCCTCTTTCACTGACATGGTTGCTTTTTGTTTTCTCCTTCACTTTAAGAAAAAAAAAACCCAAAACAATACAACGCACAAACTCATTATATTATGCAGTCTTTCCCCAACTTGTACCGTTTCATCTATTAATTGTCACAGGGTGTTTTTTCATTAGTTCTCAACTAAGTTTCACCTATATCAATCCAATTAATTATGATTGCCCTTTCTCTGAAGTCATTAGTCAAGGTGACAAGTAAAACCAGGCGACAGCAATACCTCTAGCACCTTATTTGACAGCTCCCTCTGATTTGATTTATAATTTTTTTTTTCTTTTTTTTTTACAGTCAAGAATCACAAAGCTCTTACGTTCAAGGATTTTAAAGTAATTTTCAATTACAAACCCAAGAAGCACAAATGTCAAAGGCTTTTCAGGTACAGCACAGAGCCCATCAAAAATAATTATGGCCCGATACTTTCTCCACTACAATCATAGCGATACAATAGGTGATACAATTTTAAAAACCCCCATTTTTTCATCACATAGCTCAAGAGGATAGCATTATCCAGTTTCACTGGTGACCTCTTCTCAACTTACCCTTTCATGAAGGGCCTTGTTATCACCTACAAAGGCTGGAAAGGGTTTACTATGGTCTGCTACTTCATACTATCAGCCACAGCTAGACCAATTTATTTTGGCACCACATCAGAACTGAAAGCCCCACTCACAAGGTACTCAGGAGACATTTACATTGGTTACCACACCGCTCTCTGCAGCCTGTTGGAGGTAACATACCTAAATTGTCCCAGGCTACAAGAAATCTGTTTGGACTTTTTGCTCCCAAAGAAACAACACACCTAGCAATTGCTGCCATTACGTGAGGTACTGAATATACTACAGGTATCATCTAGGGAAATGTAAAGAAACATATGTAACAAATAAGTAATGTATTCTTCAAGGTGAAATTGTAAATTTAGGTGCAAAAGTGAAAATAAGCCAACAAAGGAAAGTTCTTGATTATGCTGAACTTCTCAGTCTTTTCAGTGATTCAGCTAATTTACAAGGATGGTAACATTTACCTTTCCCCAGAACTCTAAGCAACTTTATTTGGGTTCTTGTACTCTCAAATGCTTCTCAAAGGTGAAGTAGCTTTCTTGCTAGTTCTCTCCCTTTTATTCAAACTAAAGTTACTTGGGTTTTGTTTTGGTTTTCCTTTTCAACCATACTTGTTTATTCATTTTCATATATTCCGTTTTCTTTAGCCTGTGTCTCCCTATTTTATTCAAGCCAAATTTCAGTAACTGGCACTGAATCTATTGCAATGGGAATAGATTTGTAGGGTTACCCAGCTGAGGACCTGTTATTTTCAAGACTATACAATATTATGTTATGTTTAAAATGATGATTTATAAGTATTCCATTCATTAGCAAACACGTCATTATTACCACTAGATCACCCTTATATCATCATAGAAACATAAGAAACAGCAATGAAACAGATGACAAACTTGATAGTAAGTGATTGTCTGAACTATCTTTTTCATTTTTCTCATCTCTAAGACTTTATACCATCACACATACACTTGATAATTATGAAAGTGAAATTCTGAAGTTTTCACTGTGGTCTCAATATAGTAAGAAAATTAAGCTCATATTAAACTTTAATGTCTGATTGTCTCAAATCTAGACCTAGATTCTTAACTAAAAGGTTTATTTTAGGTAAAGGTACTTTTTGTTGATTTTGCTTCCCTAGTCAAAAAGCAGAATAGCATCAGAGGCAAAAAGGTTTCAGGACCTCACATCAGGTGCTTACTTAATTTATGCTACTATTTAGGGACTAAAGTCAGGCCAACAAAACAAAACATTATTATCTTTGAATACTAATATTCCAAATAATTTCATCTAGTAAGTTGCTGATAGTATCACTTATCTATGTACCTCAAAATAATTACCAGTATTTCAGCAAGTTCATTAACTAAATCCTTTAATATTCAATAGGGTATGTCCTTCAGACATGTTAATTTGTACTGTTTGCATATACCACACATTCATTACCAGCTTTTTATCAACAAGTTAGCAGAAAAACTCCATTACTTTCTCCGTCATTTTTTTATATAAATCTCTAGTTAAGAAACAACGGATGTCCTCTAAAAATCAATCCTTGACAAAAACCCCTTGAAATAGAAAATCTGAAAGTTATTCTCATTTGCTAATTTGCCTCTCTTCCTATAACTAGCAAAAATGCATTCTGTGCATTCAACCATTCTTTTGTGGTCTTCCTGTAACTTGGTAAGCTAAGTCCAAAAAAGACCCCAAAGGTATGATTAATGATATAATATACTAGTAGAATAAAAGCCGAGCACTAACACATCAGAAACATTTTCTAAGAGACTATATACTGCACTACAACATTATAATTTCACTGCCTTGTTATTCTGCCAAACTAAATGTGTGTCAATTTTACTAATTATGCAATACATCATGCTCAACTATTTCACTTGCTTCTATCATGCGTTTGTAGGAACACCAAGGCATTAAATGCTGAAGGTCATTTGTGTATGTTCTGGAATTGCAACATACAAGGATTTTTTCACTTGGTCTAATGTCAAATGTATACTGTACCATTTCATCAACATGACAGTACTGAACTCAACATGCAAATGCTCTTCCCTCACACTGATGACTTTGTCAGCACTTTGGTATCTATCTACTTCATATTACAATTGGCTTTACTTACCCATAAACTAATGATGACAGAATAGGGTATTTTTAAATCTTGGAACTGTGGTGTAATGTGATATGATCTTGACTAAATCGTAATGTTAACATGTAAAGGCCTAAAGTAAATTCTAAAGTGGGTGATAAAAGAAAGAGAAAGCAAAGGTGAAGTACTCAAAAGAATCAAAGCCACCCTGCAATACAAGTGTTACAGTAGTGTCATAAATTAATGAGCTATGGCAGATTAAGGAAGTAAGCATTTTGAACATGGATTAGGTAACAGCAACTGCATTCAAATTGATAAGAAACCTCTTGACAAGTCCCGTGGTTGTCTAAACAACCCGTTTACAATATGGTCTTCAAAAGAGTCTGGGAGGGGAACTTTCTAATCTTTAATGTGGTGGTAAGAGCTTTAAAGGAAATAAAATTGAGCAAAACAATTAGTACAAAAATCAAAATCCACTAAGCCAAGTTCTCTTAAGGTTGATTCAAAGACTAGCAGAAAAAAGGGGGGAGAATTAAGCAATTTTTCAGATTAGACATAGTCATTTCTCACACTTTAAATAAGAATGTATTTGCAAAGACAAAACTAAAGATGCAAGCATTCCTTAGCAGAGAAGAAACATCAAAACAGAATATTGCTGAATTCCTCTGTATGAGCGGAATTTGTCCCAGGGTTATTTTTGAAGATCTCTTAAGACTAGAGAAATGAGCAATATATACAGCCCTGTAACAGGATGCAACAACTATTTTATTCCTATTGTTTAATTTACACCCAAATAACAGCATCTCTCTGATCAAAGCAAGGAAAATCTTACAACTGCAGAGAAGTCCCAAAATGTGACCACACCCAAAAGAACCAAAGGCAAACTGGAGAAATTCAATCTGTCTAAAATCTTACTTATCGTACAGCTTCTTGATAGGCAGCAGGTCCAGTTAAGGTTATACACAAATTGGCTAAACACATTAATATGGGATGCTTAAAACTTGATTCAGAGCACAACATCTTTAAGACATAAATTTTCATTTGTCTCACCAGGTCATCACCACTGACAGGTCAGCAGCTGTGGGACTCAGGAGATGTCCTTCCTTCATACTCCTCTACAGATACTGGGGAGGTGTAAAGGGGCATTTTAGTCAGCTAACAGAAGTCACTGGCTAATCTTAATTACTCTGCTCAGAACACTGATGCCTTCACTGCTGTAATGAGGGTTGATTTAACGGCCAGAACAAACAAAATAGTCAATGAACCCATTTTATTTTCAGACAATACATTTTATATTTTGTTTTTCTTGATAATGTCATGAATTTGTTTGCTGCTTGTTCTATTATTATTCTCAATAAAAATCAATAATATAGAAAACATGACTATTACATGCTGCAGGAGTGCTGGACAACAGAAATTTTCAAAAAAACCCTAAAAAACAATGAAGTATAAAAAAAAAACCCAGACAGGCCAGTGACTTGAGTCTCAAGATACAGTTCTATGCTCCTCTGACCATGATATTTCTTATCTGACCATTAAATGTCACCTGACTACGCATCGATTACTGACCTGGATAATGGAGACAGTATGAGTGCACCAAGGTGAATGAGGAAGCAAAACACTCCTGGAAAAACAGACTCACAGGAGTTTTCAGCTATTGGTAGCTGGTATTTATTTTGCAGGTCAAATTAAGTAGGAGAAGTTGACAGAAATTAAAATATATTTTGCTGTATAAGTAAGTACCGTGTATAATACAGATCTTTTACTACTATACCACATTTTCTAATTTTAACCTCCAAAATATTTATAAGAAACTGAATCAAAATAGTTATCAAACAAGAACTCCATACAGTTCTACTGTGAAAACTAATATGCAGCTCCTTGCCTTACAATGGACAATGCCAGCCCAGAGTTCATTATCTAAGAAATGATCAGACATGTTTTTCCTCAAAAGCCAAAATTTTATTTTGCCTTTTTTTTTTTTTGGTTGGTTTTGTGGTTTTTTTTTTTTTTTTGGTGTTTTTGTTGTTTTTGTTTTTTTTTTGTTTTTTTTTTTTTTTTTTTTTTTTTTTTTTTTTTTTTTTTTTTTTTTTTTTTTTTTTTTTTTACACACATACAAACCCCTTATTCTCATATAAACTGATTTGCAGATGTACATAGGAGATAGGTGTTTACAAACATAAATACAAAAGCTTGTCATGATACACTTGAATATGTATTACAAAAGATGTCACAGAAACAAGAAAAAAATCACTGACCAGCTAATATTTATATTCTGCTAGAAAAGAACAGGATGAGAAATCTTTAAATAATTACGTCAATGAAAAAATCCAAACCAAAATATTTGACTGTCAGAATATTTTAATTCATGTGGAGATTTTAAAAAAGCTTTTCTGATCCATACCCACACACTAGCTCAGAACACCTACAAGATTAAATAGTTTCAAGCAGATCATGACAGTCTCATGAGCTGAAAAGAACAGTGATAAATCAGCACACTAATTCACTTTTTTAAAATGTAAGGCAGTGATTATTTCTTATGTCCTTGAAGAATGGAGTATGTATACATGCAAGCACATATACTTGTGTGTGTGCATATATGTGCATGGAGCACCAAAACATAATTTCTCTGCATTTTATACTTCAGTTACTGATCTTAGCGGTATTGTTGCCAAGAAAGCCTGAAAAACAGGCATGCAATCTTTCCTTCAGCTTCCCCTTCAAGTTTGAGTGGGGATGAGACAGGGAGAACAATGCAAAGCTCAGAAGCTGATATTTTGCAATCACGAAGCACGAACTTCTTGATTTAAGAGTTGGGGTTCAGAACTCTTTCTTCTGTACGCTTCATAATGTAATTATAGTATTGCTTCTTGCTCCACATGACTTACGCAACACCACTTTGTTTTCCATGGACTCAAAAGTGTGTGAGGATGCCAAGAGTCAGAGTTCCTCACTGACAGTAAAAATACACCTCTGCCTTCAAAAGCAGCTCAGCTTTGCCCTCTGAAGCTGTTCTGTACTGGGCTGAATTTATTCCCACAGGATCCATCTTCATGGTAAAAAAGGTTTATACTCTAACCCTGTGTAGTGTGATTTTTACTATTTGGTAAGGATGTTTTCCTCAAACGGCTGCTATAGCTTGGCAACTTCAAATTACTGCTTCCATTATTCCCAGAAATACTGCCCATGCCCACCCATTGTGGAATTAACAGAGGCAGATAAAAATCAGCCCAGAATGTATCACACTCACTATGGAACAAGAAGTCTCTACAGCAAGAAACACCAGTGATGCCTTGAGGGTACACTGAAAATGCATCTCTCTAAGAAATTTTGTGTAAAGACATGAAAGTAATTTATAACTGTAAAATCACAAGTCAAACATTTAAGACGAGCTGCTAAATAATTAGTGGGAAGTCTCATGAAACATCACTAACAAGTGGAGATGAAAACAATTTTAAAAACCCACATTGTTGTACCAAGCCAGTGTGTACTCCAGACATCATTGGTCACCACCGTAAGAAAACAAGACAGTGATTATAAACATTGCCTAAATGCAGACAGAAAGCTGGGAAGGGAGCTAGAGACAGGAAAAGCAGGAAACATACACAAACAAGTTAAATTTCATTGCTGGAGAAGGGGAAAAGAAAAATCCATAGTAGATGACCGTACTAAATTGATTCCTCTACCTCACAAAACCTTGGGAAATACTCCTTTTACATTTCAAAATGGACAATCTTGTGCTTAGTATGTTAAGCAAACAAAGCTGAGAGTTGAGTGAGGAATGCCAGAAAAGTTTTCCATTTTACTAAGCTGACACAAAACCAGAAACATAAGGCTGTGGTTAAGTTCAACTAGCTACCACTCTAATTACTCACTCCCGTGGAAGTTGTGTTTTTCAGGCTTTACTGGAGTCCAAATCGCAATACATAAATTAAGATTATTTCTAAATAACCACCACATAAGCCTCATCCCATGTCCTAACTTCTCTTTTAAATGGGATTTCAAAACACTTGCACATCCAAGGCAATCATATTTCCAACCCTAATAGCCCTCCTCAGCCACAGAAACAGATTTCAAAATTAAGACAATGAGGGGTGTCATACAGATTAAGCCTGAACTTCTCAGCAAGCACCAACTTCGTTCTCAGACTTAGAAGAGTTTCACCATTTAAAACCCATGAAAATCCAGAGAATAGAGCGAGAGCTTTGACAGAGGCCTGCTGCTCAGTCACGGAGTCAGGCATGAACATCACCGCATCACTTTACTGAAGCACCTGGATACACTGATATCTCAGCACAGATTC
Source organism: Calidris pugnax (assembly GCF_001431845.1). NCBI lineage: Eukaryota > Metazoa > Chordata > Aves > Charadriiformes > Scolopacidae > Calidris > Calidris pugnax. The sequence goes on from NW_015090990.1 coordinate 20,857,949, forward strand.
CCTGTATCTAGTAGTCCATAAAAAACACCAGCAAAATTAGAATTCAGATCTTTCTCTGTAAACCTGCAGTCTACCTTTCTCAAGCTGATTTAAGGAAGCATATACTCTGCTTTTTTCCTCCTGGATAGCAATTTTGATATAAATACGCTGACAAGTTACTCATTTGGGGCAAATTTTTAAGAAAGAACTGTTTTTATCCAGTGATAAAAGTTCTATTAGGCTTGTGATTTATAAGAAATTATTTAAATAAGGCCAGGATACAGATGACAGCTTGTTTAAATCCATGCAACCCAGAGCTGCATAAAACAGAATAACTTGAGCATCACAGCCCATGAAAACATGATTTATGATGATTTAATCTTTTCACAAATGGGTATAGAAAGAAAACATAACCTTTATGCTTGGAAAATAAAACTGCCATCACAAATACTGTAGCCTGAGTAGTTTTACTTCACAATAATAAAATACATTTGCTCTGTATCCAGACAGAAATGAGTGAGTAAATGCATTGAACATCAAAATATAATTTAGGTTAATTCTTCAATATAGGGTTTATCTCAGAAGAGAACCCAAACAATTTGAAGTTTTCCAAACATTAAATAAAAACACATTAAGAGCTCCAGATCATACAATACTCAGTCCCAACTGACTGATATCTCTTTTAACATAATGTAGATAGCAGCAACATGCTGATAAACAGTCACATTTGGAGCAACTGACAGTGACATCACTTCATATGAGAAAATGCCCTCAGTACAGAAATTATCCAAAAGATAAAAGTTTTATCTTATGGTGTATTAGATGTAGCTGCTTTAATTGCTGCTGTTACCAAAACTCATGAATAAAAGTGATGTCAACATCTATTGATTCAGTAACATTCAGGAGTGTTTACCAAATATGCCTTTATTATTAAAGCTAGAAAATTTTGTACATTGATGCTCAACCAACAGTAAAGGATTGGCAGGGTTCAGAGATGAGCCCATCTGTGCATGAATATGTATCAAATGCTGATTTGATTAGTAAAAGAGAAGTTATGGTGATTACAACTGAAACATATAGAGCACCATTTAAAAAAATACTAAGAAAGTGATTTCAGCCTACAGGATTCCTATATCAGATACAATGACACTGTCAGAACATAAACTAACTTCCCACATATTCTGCAGCACATCTCTTCTAATCAAGATTTCAAACGAGTACTACCAAATCATGATGGACAAGCTGAGACACTACCAGTTCCCAACATGAAAGACTAACATCAGTGAATCTGTCTGAAGTCAAAACCCCCATCCAGCTCCCAGGGAAAGCTGTAATCTGACACACAATCTTCGCCTAAAAATCTGAACTTACATGATTCAAATTGGGGAATGATTTGAGGTCATATAATGAACACTGCTGCCACATACTCCTCACAAAACGTCTGTACCTGAGCTTTCAGGTTGTCTCACATATTAAGATCCCATGACTAAGTCTCTGATGGGCTGTAAAAGTGCATTCCCTAAGATTTTCCTGTTTATTACTATTTCACAGACACTGTTGGATTACATCAATTTTGCCACCCCGTAGTGGCCGAAGCACATCCTTGCACAGTCCCTCAGCCCCAGCCTGGATTTCCCTTCAGAGTATCTCAGCTGAGATTAGAACCACCTGGAACACATTGGATCCTCCTCCCATAACAGGACTTCTCCTGTGGACCAAGGCACAGTGGACACAATCTAAATCAAAGTCCTTTCCCCTGCATGCTACCTCCAGCAGTCTTTCGATGTGCAGAACTCAGTGGTTTTGAAAAAACACAATTTCTCATTCTCTGTTTTCATACTATGAAAATTTATAGGTTAGAAAAAAAAAAAGGAGAAAAAGAAAAAATAAATAAAGCCAGGCAACTATGAGGAGAGGGATAGGTGAAGAAAAAAAAAAGAGGAAAAAGAAAAGAACAAAGACGAGTGTCAGGTATCCAGTAAATAAAACATTATCTTAGACACTGTAATAGTAGTTCCCTACAGTGATCATGGCTTTTGAAGAACCCCACTGTTATTCTGCTCTTGGCTTAACTTCACACATTGGGGACACAATATTATAACTTACTTTTGGCTGTATCCACTTTGTCCTTAATTACAGGCATGGAGCATCCATCCAAAGGCACAACATGAACCATGACTGCCCTTGTGGATGGAAGAAATTAAAGGAATGAGGATTATGAGCTTCACTCAAAATCCTAGGATTATGCCAATATTGCAACAGCACCACATAGGGAGATTTACGCTCACCTTAAAGAAAATTGGCTTGGTCTGTGCAAAACCCAGTAGGACTTTAGAAGTATCACCCAGCTTCATCCTGGATATTTCATCCTGTTTCTCAGGAGTAATCCACGAAAGAAAAGAAAGAACAAAACTGCAAAACTAGAAGTTGCACAGCACAATGCATGGAGCACTGGAGTTGTAAAATTTTTAGCATTCATGGTAACTTCTTTGGCATTATCTCAAACTGTCCAGGCCATAGAGATATTTTCTTTCTTTTAAGAAACATCCTAGTTGTCATTAGACAAGGACGGTGAGTAAGAGTTGAAATGACAAACTATGTAGACAATCTACTGTTTAAGAAACATTTCAGCATTTATTTATATGATATAAAATGTTGGAGGTTATATACAGCACGAAAATGGAAACTTTGATCTTCAAATTCGTTTTAAATGTAAAGAAGTAGACTGTATGCAGGAAAAGGTGATGTGGGCAATACAGAAAAGCAAGTCTGCCAAACTACAAACTACATTTAATTATCAATCACTAAAATAGACTATATAGAAATAATTTGTGATTCACTGCCTACTTTAATCTAAAATAGAGATATTGTATAGGTACTTAGCAGAAAAAACCCCTTCAGCAAGAAGTAAAACAATTATATTTTTTAAAGTACTTTAGATGGATTTCTCAACCATACCATCAGATAAAGGTATTAGGCTTTTTATAAATCTATAAGACGGTTAAGTTCAATTTTCATCTGAATTTTTAAAAGCTCTCACAGCTTTTTATTTGCTAAACACATTCCACTACAAAACTGTCTAGCTGTAATCAGTGACCTAAAGCCAGATATACTCCAACTTTGTTTTGCAAATCACATTACATAAAGCAAGGATAAGCCTAAATCATAGTGAAAAAATATATTAGATTGATAAAACGCTTTTAGATAAGAAGCTCAAAATTATGCCTGAGCCAAAGCTATTAATAGGATTAAATTTAAATATCTCTGACAAATTTCAAGGAAATTAAATTCTAGATGCTACCTACAAGAAACACAACACTCCTTATAACATTCTTTCAACATTGCATATGTTTAATTACGGATCCTATGGTCGACCTGAAAGCAGATACTCAGCAACGCAAAGACTAAAAGACAGTTTTACTAGATGCCATACATCACCCTTCCACAAGTTCTCATCACTGGAGTAAGCAACTCCCATGAGTTCCCGCAAAATGAGAGGCATGCTGGAGTATTTAGGAGGATCTGGATGGCTGCTTTGAGATTTCACTTACAATAGATGAAAGTGCTTCCCTTGCCATCTTCAAATTCATTACAATAATCACCTCTAGGAAATCAGAAAGCGTCACTTCTCCTACCACCACAACTGCATTTCATGTAGATATTCTCTACCATTTTAAGCAAACTCACTCACATTGGAATGAAGTGTGACATCCCTGGTCAGGCACAGGCGATATACTTTATCTTACTCTGGTTCCCAATGGCTATCTAGCATCTTCCACTAAAACACAGTATTTGGCTTTGTCATGATTTGGATGCAGTCTCCCCTGCAATGGATAATGAACAGGCCAAGGTCTTGGCAAGATCATTTATCATTGTAAAAACATTCAGTCTGGACTGTCATAGAAGCAGGAAGATACACAGTAAGTTAATTAGGACAGAAGGTATAGCCCCCTCCTTCCACTAAATTTTGTTTAGATCTTTTAAAATGGGTGAAAATTATCTTTACAGATATTCTAAACTAGTTAGAGCTCTTACTGTTCATATTCTTTGGTATCATCTTGATTCTAGTGCTCATTTTTCAATCAGTAACTGGTCTTCTCCCCTCTCCCTATCTGAAAGCATTTTTCAGTTCACATGCATGTCCCATCTTTAATTTTTCCCTCCTTTCCTTTCTTGGTTAAAACCACTCCTCCGTTGAGATGACAGAAATCGCAACTTATATTGACTGATGATGGGAGATCAATACCTGCAGTAATCTACCATTTCTCGATGGGACTGCTACAAGGACCATGCTCTGCAACAGACTGCTATTGCTGGCCTTAGACAGCATACTATTCCAATTAAACACAGCTACAATGGAGTTCTGGTGATATCATGCTTGGCAAACACTTGACTAAATAAGGGAAGATACTGCTTCTAAATAAGCTCTAAACACAATTCTATTGTGAAAAGGTTGAAATGTAGTAGTGGCTGTACAAAGGAACTCAAAACTTGCATTGCTAGTCCATAGCCTTTGGTGCAGTAATTTTTTATAATATCATAACTTCATCCCATCAGCATCTTCTTGCCAGGTTAGGAATTGAATCAATCCCTCCTTTCCAAATGAGATGAAAAACCTACCAGGTATACTTTCATTTGGTAACCTTTATGATTATTAAACATTTATACTTCATAAAAAAGAGATAAAAAAAGGTCATCCCTTCTAATTTCCATATTACAGGTGTGTCTTCTTCAAACACGGGTTCAACCCTGTAACCATTTACTTTCCCATCAAGTACGATAGAGGGGAAAAGTCTGATGAACTCATTTGGACACTTCAATTTTGCTTTTCTTAGGAATGTTGCTAGACATTGTCATATTCTTTAAGATGTGCCCTGCCTTTTCATGCTTAGAGGCATATTGTAATGCTACCATCAAAAAACCTACCTAAAATTTTATGAATAAAATTCCGATTGTACTACAGAATTATAGTTTTGTTACTGTTTCTTGCATTTTGTTTAAACACAATGCTATATTCATTTTCACAAAGACTAATATTTCATTATAAAACATTATGTCTGGACCGTCTATGTGCACATGTAATGATCAAAAGCACAACTGCCAAGCGGGCAAAAAACAACTGGCAGTTTTTGGATTCTAGAAAGCATATATATGCAAAGTAAAATACTACAAACAGTAGCATATAGAGCTCCTCTACTCAGACATTCATTTTAATCCCCAAAATTCAGCTTTAATGACCATACCAAGTACAATCATGTCTGAGGGTTTCCACAGAACAAGGTGGGAATGCTGGTGATGTAACTAGACCTAGACGCAGTGAAGCCCCATACAAACCCAGCTCCAAGGGTATAACAAGGGAACTATCTCCTGACTCAATGTAAGTTCGTGCCAACATCTACAGGAATTCCATGTGATCCAAATTCTGACTTCTCTGGCTGCATTCACTTCTCTAGGAAATAATTACTTAAAAAAAAAACCTACCACCTAATCCCTGTATTTTTCCATTTCAGATTAGAAGCAACATAAATCTGCAGTGGAGAAAGCAATTATCTACTTTTAAAAACAACCAGGTATAAAACCATAATTCATTCTTTTCATACAGAGGAAAAGCCTGGATAGAACTTTTTATTATATTATTGAGAGAGTGTATGTTTTATATATATATAAAAACATATATTATATGTTATATATATATTATATAGTCCAACAGTAAACCAGCATTTCTTCATCGAGGCCTGGACTACTATTATACTAAAACCAGTATTTAAATGCAAAAATGCAGCTGACCTCCTCTTAAGGCACAGTAATGACCATATAGTCAAAGCAAGAGAAATGCAGCCCAACTAGAAAAACAATGAAATACATACAACTCAGAAAAATCCAGGATATAAGCTCCTTAGTAGAGACCAGCAAAATATGGAATCAGCATTTTGTATCAATTAAGTCTTTGGTCAAGTAAACTTCAGAGTCCCATAGTAGAATTTGCATTTATTTTACCTACTTTACTGGCTACTGAGTTAGGTCCAACTTCCCTCAGTAGGCTAGAAGAGGCTAGTCCAGCAGAGAAAGAACTGCAAAACTACAAGAGTTGATATCAATAAATTAATGATACCAATATACGGGATGCTACATAAAGGAAAGATACCCCATCCACATTTCACCTGAATGTTTTCTATAATAAAACACTAACTAGCTCTTGAAACTCAAGAGCATGAACATACCCATACCTAAGTCCCTTATTACCAAGAAAACAGCGAAAGTTTTCATCACTTCCAACAGAACTCTGAGCAGAGTACTAACCCTAACCACGACTGTTGGGTGAACAAAGAAAAGACTCTTTGATTTATCACAGTTAGGTGGAACGAGTCGTGAAAACCTCTTGGCAACTTATATCAAAGGCTCTGCAGGTTATCAGTTTCCCTCAGTGCAAAATGCCTTGGATGTAATCCGAAATCATTAAAAGCCTTGGTTAATACTTAAGCTCCCCTGACAGGTAGGTGGGGTGTCGGGGGAAGTTGGTAGGAGCCTTTCTCTTTAGTTAAGTATGACTTGAATCAGACTCCTAATGCACTGAAGCCCTAGAAATTATTTTAACTACCAATGTGATTATTAACAACACTTCAAGTGATTAACATATACATGTTGATAATCACTACAAAGTTATCTTCATTTGCTTCATTTTTACTTTTCATTTGCTATATCTGTAGAATTAAATTATCACAGTTTTACCAATTACTGTCTATTGTCAAAACGGATTTTCTACAACCAAACTTGTAAACAGGACACCCCTGCATATCAAATCTATACCACTACCACAAATAACCACACTAAAGCAGGATATTCTTTGTGGGTGAAAACATAAGCCAAACTGCGAACAACAGATTTATTGTAAGAAACATCGACTCTGTGATCATATAAAAAGACAGACAGATGTCAGAACTGCCGCTGTGAAAATTCAACTCATATAAGCAATAACAGTTAAAACAGGCAGTGACTTGTATTGTACTGGAGAAGCTGGAATTACAGCACTAAAAAAAATTCTGCATGGTAAGCTTCTGAAGGGATTCTTCCTGTATTGTACATGAAGTTGTCTCTTTCAGTACAACCATCCTGAACAAGGTTTCTAAGATGAAGGGATTTTTAGTTAACTCCTCTCACATATCACCTATGTTATCCAACCCTCTCTTCCCCCACGGCTACAATATCAACTGTAAAAAATGGATCAATAGCACACGCTTCCTAAAAATTTTTTTGCCTTCTTTCTGGATACTTGCCAGCAGCACAGTGTCTAACCGTGGCAATTGCTATAAATTCTATTTAAACCTTCCTTATTTGTAAGGTATTTGCTATCTAAGAGTCTTAGACACCCCTGCTCACATATCAAACAGCTTCCAAAACTATGCCACAAGCCCATTTTCTTCCTCCCTCATTTTTGTAAAATTCCATACAAATTCCCCATACAAATGAGAAAATATAAGTTTTACACCTTCTTGTGCAGCACATATACTCCATCTTTATACAGTGTTAGTATTTTTGGGGCTTCATTTGTAGCATAACTAAATTTACTAAAAGACCAAGATAAATGGTACATCTTGGATATAATTCTAATATTCCAAAAGCCAAGTAGGGTACAACATTTTTGAGTTTATATCAGCAAATCCTCTGAATTCCAAGAGGTCTAGTTCAAACATATTTACATATGAGAGAATAGATATCAAAAATTATTTCTAGCAATCATTTATTTCAAAAAAACCCAACCACAAAGCTCATGAGCCAGTTCTATAAGATGTTGTATGCCTCCCACAGCAAAGACATGGTCTACATTTTACAAAATTAAGTACGACTGTTTGTTTTTTAAGATGCACAGAACTATGAAAAAATATACCACTGCTTTGATTTTTGTTAGAAGTTGAACAGCTACTACAATACCTCTGTTATCTCACAATATAGTTATTCACTCGATTTCCTATCCAGTGAAATGACATTCAGTTTACATTATTGTGTTCAATTTCCTCTTGAGAAGTTCCTTCAAAAGCATTCCTACATCAGCCTCTCATTTTCTGGAAGCAACACAGTATTTAACTATGCATGTAACTAGTGATATTTCCAAGCCTCTTCACCTTCCCCATATCCATGATTTAGCAGGAGCATGGTTTAGGAGGAAAAAAAAAAAAGGTAAGCTAAAAGAGCACAAAGCTAGGACCATCTATTAACTAATTATTTCAACTGGTATACTTGAATATTGAACAGATGTCCACTAATCAGGTAGTTGGCTCCCGAGAAATCACCAAAATATAGTCAAAGCCTCTTAAGCAGTCAATTTAAATCCACATGCTAAAACAAACAGCCCAGTACTGAGGCTTGGCAACTGTATCAACACCATTAAAATAACAAGTCCCCCTGTGTATTCAGTACATACACAAACAGCGTTTCTAACTTGGACATTGATAGAAGCTTATGCTTTTTGCATGCTCCAAACTTCCTCAAGTGTTGAAAAAGTATCTGGACAGACCTAGGGGGTCCATGAAGTTCCCTTAAGCGAACAATAAACCATCTTCGATCCTAGTTGTTCATTTACAGATCGCTAAGAAGGTGTCTCTGTGTGCTACTTTATTCTTACATTCTTCCCCAGTAACTTGTAAGGAAGAAAATTAGTACATAAATAGGATAGTACGAAGACAGGGTATTAATCTGATTCCACACAGCCATTCTTAAAATGACTTCTAACTTCTGTCATAGGTAAATTTCACATCAATTACAGCCTTTGTTGCCCATGTCATCCAATATTAAAGTCCACTGCTCCCACTTAACTGCTGTATGATGCTCTCTTACGACGCCAAGCTGGCCTGACATAGAGCTAAATTTGTCCAGTGAATTTGTCCTACAACAATCCAGGGGTTTTTAAAACTGTAAAGAGCCCACAATACTAAGAAAACAATGCTACAGAGCACTCTACTAGAGGTTCATCCCAAGTTATTGGTGAAGGCACCAAAGTATGTCTGTGTAAACCCTGAAACCATAAATAATAAAAAGTTAAAATACAAGTAAGTTAAAGACCAAGTCTTTCTTGTAATATGGCTTGTTACAATATCTGAAAGAACAAAGCGCACATATACCTGTCACTATGCTAAGAAATGGCTCTTTTCTCAAATACCAACACAGGAAATTATTTGGTTTTGAACAATTAGCAAAAACAAGAAGTAGAAATCAAAGAGAAGCTACCTATTAAAGATATTCACTAAGATGGCAGAAGCTTCTACAATGCCAATAGGTGAGCAATTAAAAAAGTGCTTTGGGAGCCTATATCTGGGCCCTATGATCACAACACATTTTAGCAAAAAAACACTGAGCAAAGCAGACTGTTCCTTATGCAGCAGCCAACAACACATCAGAACGCAAAGCTAGGAAGCAAAAGCATTCCTAAATTTAAGGACTAAAATTACCTGTTGTAACCAGCCACAGGCCATTAAATTTCATCTAGTAAAGATTTCCACATTCAAAAAGCTAAAGCAAAAGCTTTCATTTCAAAGGATGGATACAGTGTTGTTCCCAAATGGTAGTTTGTTCAAAAGATTAATCATCCTTATTGTCAAAAACATATGCCTCACCTCCAAAGTGAGTTACCCAGCATCTGGTTTAGTGATGGATTCCTGTTACGTGTCTCCCTCCAAATGAACGCATACATTACTACCTGCTCTGTTTTCCAATATAGTAAAGGCATTTCTTGTTTCTGATAGCATTAAGTCTCTAATTGGCAATCTTCTCCTCATTTTTATAGATCTTTTCTACAGCCACCCTGTTTCTCAACAACTTTGTCTGCAAATAGACATCGTGGTTATGGTTGTATTTTAGAATCAAACTTCATTAAGATGAAGTTTGCAAAAAGCAAAGCAAAAATCACCTACTCCATTTACGTTTCAGCTAGCTATTTCTGCCAGTGGTATATCCTGCACCATCACTTGCTAATGTGTAGGGACAACAATGCACACACAATCGAAACTCATGGGTGTCACCGTAGGCAGCCTCCTTGGAGATCCATTATTTCAGATATCAGTGATTGGTAAGACCTCAAAACTGTAATTCAGATAAACACTAATACAACCAGACACATCAGAGTATCTCAGAGTCACCTATACGGGCTGAAGAAGCTCCAGTAGCATCTGGAAGATACTAAACAAAAAAAATAAAGCTCACATAGGCATAGTTTAAGAAGTAGCTGTCCCAGCTGAGACTTCTGGAGCAGGAACGCCTATCTTCTGAATGTCAGCACAGTCAGAGGTACCATCTGTGTATCTCACCTGTTTCATTTAACACCTCTTACATAAGGTTGACAGAAACAGAAACTGTATTTTGAGACAAACACACGCACATCAAATGTAATTCCAATTCCCTGGCTTTCAGCCCTGTCAAACAAGCTATAATATACAGATTGCAAACAAAGTGCCCTGCATACTAGAAAATCACCATCAAGTTAATCTGCCATTCTATTGTATCATAAAACCACTACCGCTTCTCTCCTTAAAAAACAAAAGAAACACTGTGGAATATATATTTCACAATTTTTTTTGGCAGAACACAAAGATCCTGCAACTAAACAGCATGAAACACAGGCCACCTAGGAGACTTGAAATAAAAATTCCCTCACAGAAGCAGCTGCCAGGATTCATTTCACCTTGACAATACTGGACCCAAATAAACTTCATTCAAGCAAATCACAGAAGATGCATGTACCTTTTACAGAAACGGAAACAAACGTACTGTGACTGTAAACTTCAATCTGCTGCTTACTTTTAACAACAGGAGGATATTGCTAATGCTGGAGAGGTATGAAAGGTAACTAAGACTTCACGGGTGTAGCAGCGCCTCCATTGCTTCACCTCTCCTCCCACTATTCCCTGATCTTTTTCAGAACAGTCTTGTAAGAGATAAAAGCTACTAGGTCTGGAAGGAAGATGTTTCTCAGACTATAAAAACCTCAGAAGACTTGTTCAGTGATTGTTATTAAAGCGTTAGTGTATATCAAGGGGAAGAATAACTGATGAATCAAAATAATTGCTGATACAGGGAGTTTCTAAACACTGAATCACATGGAGCTGTTCCACTTTGTATTAACACCCAGTTGATTACTAATTACTCTCACAAGAGACCACCAGTAAAATAAACAGATTTTTTCAAGTTCCTGCTATTACTTCTACTACTGCATGAGGAGAGATCTGTGATAAGCAGCAGAAATACGGCACTGAGTGGTGTCCCTTCTAGGTGTGACAAAAACCAGAAAATATATCAGTATATAAAAACATAACGTAGATACTAAACATGGTTATTTGGAAGACAAATATAATTTTGTAGCTTCTTCTTATTCTTCCTTATACACTTGGAAAGAAAACAAAATAAGCTACTTTTTTTTTTTTCCCCCTCTTCCCTTACCAAAATGATTTCAGACATCATTGTGATTTGGTGATTAGGTCAATGTTGAATACTTGTAGCCGTCTGTAATCTTGTCTTGCAAAAGTCTGCACCTTTGCTACCTGGGATACATTTGCCCCATACAATATTTCAAGCCACCTATCATTCCTTTGCTGTAGGCCAGTCCAGTAAAGCTGACTGACCATGGGGGTCTGTCTCCTTCTATATCAAGCTCTCCTTGACTTTGAGTCCATTCATACCCACTAGTTTTCTTACCAATCTCTCTGCCAGGTTGAACCTTTTATTAAGGAGTCCAGCTGATCTAGATTTAGCACTCCTTATTTCAGGTGGCTGAAAACATCAGTAAAAGGAAATCGTTCCACAGTTAGCACCTTATGTATATACTCTATGGGAATCCTCTTTAATTTCAGGCTCCTTTTGCCAAAATCATGCCTATTTCCTCAGCCAGTTAATAGATTTTCCACCACTGCTACCACTACAGAGCACTTTACTGCATTAACATCAATGAAAACAAAAAATAGCAGGCAGTCTAACAAATGCAATGACTTGTCATTTATTTCTACCTACAACTACAACATAATCAGGTAACTGTAAAAAGTGCAGCACAGATGACACTGAGTTTAAAAAAAGTACTACAATATCAAGCATGTTCTTAGCATCCAAACAAAAACAAACAAACAAACGAAACAACAACAAAAAAATACCCCAGCCCACAACCTAGGAACAGTCATCTTCCAGAATGAAACCATAATGAGCTACTTCATGGATATAACCAAGAATATTCATTAAGATATTGTCAATTGACAACAGAGTTATCAGTTGTGGAAAAGTAAGGTCTCCTTCAACTCCAAACAGCTTATACCTCTGAAAGGTTCTGTGCAATGAAATATTTTGGCTAGTGCCAAGTATTTTGATTCAAATAAATCCAAAGTCTCTTTATGCTATAGACAAGTACTTTGCTCAATAAAAACTTTCTATTTTTTGCCCCTCCCAAGACATCTATTATACTACTCTTAACACAAAGTAATAGTGACAATCTAGATTAATTTTAATTTTTTGTTCCTTACCGGGATCTCACACAGTAATTTATTATAAATAAACCTCTGTTTCACTATAGGCATAATAACTTACAGCTTTCCATTCATTTGAATTCTGTTGGAGATGAACTTTTTTCTATAGAAGTAGACAGAAGTGGACAGGCCTGTTAAGAAAAAGGTCTCTCTCCTCTTCTGCCTCTAGTCAGTATGTTTTTCCCATATGCCTTGCTGCACGGCAGGACAAGTGTCCCTCTTACATAAGAGGGTCAGGATGACCAATTGCCCATGCCACTTCTGCAAGTAGGACAGCTTTTGAAAGTCTCAAAAAAGATTTGTTAAAAGCCATCCTATTCCTTCATCCTAACTTTCCAGGAAGATTCACAACTAAGGCTGGTTGAAAAAATAGGGACTTTAGCACGAAAAACACTTCAAGAACTTGCAGGAAAAACATCCTGGGACTGTAAAATTCTGAATGCAGGCATACAGAGCCATATCCAGGAAAAAGATCAGCCGTACTGAGACACTGCAGAAGAAAAATAAAGACTATTTCCAAACTATTCATGATCATATAGCTTCTTACTTGATTCAGATCTAATACCTGAAACAACATAAAACATCTACAGGGAGCATCAGGTACAAACAAATGCAAAACAAAACAGTTGTTTTCATAATCCTTAGGTAGTATTTGGCTAAGTCACTACTTGGCAGAAGTTGGTAGCCAGCATCCTTTTAATTTATAAAAACAGGGGAACATTAGTAAACCAAATCACACTAAGTAATGGTATGGCAATGCCAAGTGCAGTATTGGTGGGAAACTGCATGCCTTATTGCACTTCATTGCTTCCTCAGGTAGTAAAGTTTTGCACTAACTGCCTGATAAGAAAACATATCACAATATTAGCAAGAAGTCAGTCAAAGTTTGGAGCATTAATTTACCAAAAGGTTTAATTATGAAAACATAGTAGAAACATTGCATATTCTCCTTGTATTGGGTTTGTTATCTCTCTGAAAAGCAGATAGTCTTTAATGAATACTGTAAACTTGAATTAAGCAGAAATTACATATAGCATCATCCATCTGTTGCTCTAGTTCTTCTTTAAAACTAGATACTATTACTATGTCTTTCTTTCACATAAAGAAAGAAAAAATACTTTTTGAAGGGTCACCCAGAGCTGGGTAAACACATCTCAGGTTCCTATTTTTAAAAATTTTAAGAGAGAAGACAATATTTTGCATATAAAACAGGAATATATTAGTTATTTCTACATTCTGAGGAGACTAACACCCATGTTGTAAACAACCTACTGTATGTTCAAGAATTTATTTCCCATAAATCAATTAAAAGTTCCCATAGTTGATAACTTCCCATCACAGGTATACCAGATGTACACAAGAGGTATTCCTACCTACATTTTCTTTCTGATCTCTCCTATAGAGATCAGTTATTTAGTTACTTTTTTTTAGTATCTGATGTGTCCATATAATCAACATATTTCTCCTGCTAAGAATGTCCAAGGCCCCAGTAAATAAGGTTGCCAGATGCCTGATTTGAGGGACATAGTTTATACCATTAATTCAGTTAAATCACACCAGCATATTCAGTCACTAACCGGATGTTCCGAATAACTATTCCGTCAACACCTTACACCATATCTGGCATTAAGTTCAATAGGGCCTTTGAGGCTAAGTGATGTAAGCCACTGTTCTCCAACTTCTACTAAACATCTGAGGATGTTTATCTGAGGAAAAAAAAAATCATGCTTTCGTATGCAGACACTTGAGTCTTCCCATATGATTTTATGAGATCACAAGTACCATAGGATACAAATACCTCGCAATTCCTTCTTTTGTAAATTCAGAATTAAGATCCAGAAAAACACTACTTGCCAAAAGCACAGAAATACTTAACTCCTGTTGAGACTTTGGGAACTGCCGGATACCACATAAAAAGCAGAATGAAGAATTTGAAACAGAATTCTTGCCTAACATTCTCACTAGTAGGCACCATATTTGGGGACAGAATCTTTATGAGGAAGTAGAGCAACAGGATGAGGGGTAATGGTAAAGAGGGGAGATATAGATTAGATCCTAGGAAGAAATTCTTTCCTGTGAGGGTGGTGAGACACTGGAACAGGTTGCCCAGAGAAGCTGTGGATGCCCCTTCCCTGGAAGTGTTCAATACCAGGCTCGGTGGAGCTTTGAGCAACCTGGTCTGGTGGGAGATGTCCCTGCCTATGGCAGGGGAGGTGGAACTAGATGATCCTGAAGATCCCTTCCAACTCTAGCCATTCTATGAGTCTATATTATATTACAGTTTTGATTCAATAAAAACATAAGTTCATTCTACAAGAATACAATGGATCTTCCTGGAAGTCTAAAAAGTTTAGGTTTCTACTTCCCCTGAATGCCATCTGCTAATTAAGGCCAACTACTAATCTGAAACCTTCTTGAGAAACTACATAGAGCGCGCACATGTATCAAGATAGGAACACATCTGTGTCCTGAAAAATATTTTTAAAAATACTGCATATTAAAACTTTTCTTACAATAAAGATGAAAAAGCTACATTCATAATTATGGTGTCAATACATGCTTGTAAAATGAAACTCCAACTTTGTGAATAACAAATATAGTGGCACAAGACGATAATTGGTAAACACAGGAGTTTCAGGCACACTGAAATAAACGTGTATTGTCAAGATGCTGCTGCTGCTTAAAGAATACAATCTCACGAAAAATATTTGTGCAGTCAATATGTTTTGAATAATACATTACATTGTCATAGGGAGAACAGTTACCAAAATTTAATCCTTTGAACAGAACCAAGTACAGTGCTTAACATTATCCCAAGCAGTTTAAAGATTAGAATTTCCTATATTCACAGAGCAAGAGGTAAAGTGTGCTAGTGACCGAGTCTCACAGGTTTATCTCCTAGCAGAAAAATTGAAATTTTATAATGGTTTTGGACATTCTTGTTTATATATATCATTTATTGGATATTCAATATAAAACAAATCTTTTTATTCATCTTACTTCTCAAACTTCAACTCCAGATAAAAGTAGCTGTTCAGAGTTTGGATTTCTTCAAGAGGCAGCTCTGAAACTCACAAGGTAAATTAGGTATTTAGATTTTTGCCAGGAAGCCTTTCCTCAAGAAGTATTCCAGACTATTCTTTTACCAAATCAGAGGTAAATATGATAATATAAACTCTCCAAAACTAAGATTCTTGCCCATCCAATTAGACGAGATGTGTCTCTAAAAATATGTTATTTTATATCAATGTAGCTTTATGCCACTATAGATTTTCCTGTCAAATCTCACTGTCACTACTCCATGACCATTTCCTTGAAAGTAACACACAAAGATGCTCTGCCCCAGGTAGCTGTCAACTTGCTCCACAGAAAAATGAGGAGCTGAAATTTTAACACCTGCTCAGCTATGGTAATAATCTGAAGTATGTTTTTTATCCCATACTCTTAACAGCATGTGCAACAGTAAATAGAATCACTTTTTCGATATTAAAGCAAACAAAAATATATTTCCTATTAACTGAGTCTTCTTTAAGGTATTTCTGAACTTAGAAACAAGTCATCATGGAATTAGAAAAAGATTAAAATTACTAGATGTTATGATCCATAAAAAAAAAAAAAAAACCACCAACCAAAACCATTAACCCACACACATTCCCAGGAACTAAAAATCAAATCACTTGCTGCTTGTCAGGCATAACCTGCCAAGCTATTAACTTGCACTTTGAAGGCTTGCATTTGCTCAATGACTGACCTGCACATCGCAGTCCTAGCATGAAAAATGGCTTTCAAGCTCAGCTGCCTTCTAAGTGCCATCCATCATCAGAAGAAACAGATTATTCCCTTTACAGTTGGCTACTTTGCCAAATTCTTCTGGCTCTGTTCCATCAGTCACACCCACGTCACCCTGGGGCGAAAAGCAAACCCTAGCTCTGTATCTCACTCTTTCTGAAGTGCAGAATGAACAGCAATTACCGTTTGATGCCAATTATAAGGAAAGTGAGGCGGTAAGACAGTTCTATCACTTACCAGGCTCCCTTTCCCTGCACCAGTCATTAGTTCAGAGGGGGCAGACAAAGGCAGTCTGTGAACTTAAAACAGGAGAGCTGAGCTGGGAATATACCCTGTTTTGCATAGCACAGAACCATAAACAAACCAACAAGCAGAAGGCTGCCCTGTGGAAGCCCTTCTAAAAATAGACGTACACACACACTTGTCACTGATACAAAACACCAAAAGGGTTGTTACTTGCTGTCCTGGGACTGAGTCTTACAAGATGATCTAATAAGGCTGTTTTGGTTTCCAATTCCTCTCTGCATTTTGTTTATACGCACAGATTATAAATAAGATTCCCTTTTCAAATCAAAACATCCGCTCTTCCATCCACAGTACAATGAATAAATTGTGGAGAAGATTTGCAGCTAGAAAACAAAATGAAAATGCCTCCAAACCTGGCCTTTGTCTACCCATTACTTCCCACAGACCCTGCGAAAGGATCTGTCAAGTTAAACCTTCACCCAGCGTCCTGCGAGCAGAGTTCATGTTGCTATAGGATGCTGCTACAAACCAAACCACAAACACAGCAGGATTCTGCGCAACATCTAGGTATTAAAACCTAGATGCATCCTAAGGATGCCAGTTCCTTCCCCGCCTTTTTCCTCCCCAAGGAAAAGGGAAAATAAGAGAGAGAGCTCATAGGATTATCAGCTCCTTGTCCAAGTCCAGCCCAGAAAATGAGGGACATTTGGAAGAGCCTTTATTGCCTTTTCTAATTATATATGTAAGAGGCTAAGGAGGAAGATCATGGTCACCGCTTCCCTGTTTGTGGTCTGTGTTCAAAACAGTGCAGTCACTTTCTGTGGAGAAACACAGCCAGCTGGGCTTGGTTCTTCTCACATTCCCTTTGCATTCCAACTTAATTCTTGTAGCCACCAGCATGCAAAGCATTTCATAGTAAGTTAAGGATGACTAGACCTCTTTGGGTTCATTTGCAGTTGTGCCACAGTCTGGCTGTCTCAGTGACAAACTCCACTAACCTGCTTAGTGAAGCCCTGGCAAGAAAAATTTTAAAAGATTATCCTTAAACTGAAGAATTTTTTAAAGTTTTTTATCACTGGAAATGCATACATCTGAACTTGTGTTCCTCCTTTTAAAATATATGCCCAAATCACATTCCTCAGACATATCTGACTACATCTTAAAATGTTATTACTCCTTACTGCCAAACACAAACCTACTGTGCCAGCAGAAAACAGAGAAGTCCCACATGTTCCAGGAATTCTTGAGGCCTCAACACAACAACATGCTTTGAAACCTAAAGCAACCACTAGAGACATAACACACAATACTACACAGTCAAATAGCCAAAAGCAACTACAGCAGCACCGGGCAAGAGGGTGGGGGTTTGAGGGAGGGACTACACTTAATCCCACCTCATCCCCAAAACAAGGTGTTTTCAGCATCCTATTTCTTATCTGGAAATCAGACAATGGACAAGGCATCAGCTGGTATACATCTTAACGCGGTCCTTCAGCCTCCCCTCCTCACTGATATTTCAGAGAGGGCATGCCCCACTCTGTCCACCAGCCCTATACCTACAGCAGCTGCAGCAGCAGCCACTGCTTACGTTTTCCTTATACGTGTAGGAAGAGCTTCAGGCACTGAAGAACTCACATGTGGCTGCTCTAGAAAATCTTTCCCCAAAGGGCAGGTGCAGACACCACCAAAAAAGTTGCAGCCAGGGTAAATGGGCAGCATTAGATTGGCCCTTTCTCACCGAAGTCCTCTGCTGAATATTTGATCTCAACCTTCACCTCATCTACCACAAGCACCACTTTTTAACCAATATTGCCCTCTCTTTTCCACTGCAGAAGGTACAGTAGTACCAGACCACTAAGTCTTTGGTTCCTCCATTCCCAACCTTTTTAAAAAAAAAAAAAAACAGTCCAGCAGCTCCCACACAAAATGGGCTTCTTGCCAGGTGCCTTCCTGACACTCTGTGGCTACACCAGTAGTGGTCTTGGGTCTTTCCTCCTTGAACCACAGTGACAGATCAATCAGTATCCCACAAAGTGCTTCCCTCTCTTCTACCCAGAAGGGCTATTTCATTTACAGAAAAACAGTTGTCTTTGAATTGATGACAAATTGCAAGATGAAAGTTATGTTAAATTATAAAGTTAAGCTACCCAAAGCAGAGAGGGTGCATTAACTACTGGGTTTTGACACAAAACTCTATTCTCAGCCCTCCCTCAAGCTCAGCAGACTCAGACTATGTTAAATTAATTGCTTCCAAACAGTTAAATTCCACTGCAAGTGGGGCTAATCTATGCTGCTGCAGACTAATTACTACCTTGGTTGCAAAGGTAGTGTTTTTTTCCCCCCCCAAAAAAAAAGATTAAAAGTGAGAATCTATTCTTTAACAAATTGAGTCTCCAGTTGCCTGGCAGGTCTACTGAAGGAACCCTTCTATCAGGGTAATAGGGTCACAGCAGAAAATTCAAGGCTAAGTCAGTCTTGGTTTATCTGCATTTGTTCTGCATTTTGTATGCCACGCTAATCGAGGCTGTAAGCTAATGACTTCAGTACCTGGGTTAGTAGGGTTGTGCCTTTCCTTTGAGAAAACTAAACTAAATCTTCCCTAAATTTAACAGAAGAATATACAGTAACATGTAAAGGGATATTAGGTTCTAAACACAGGTCACCAACACTCCTATGTTCATTTTTTTCAAGGAATATTGCCTACTCCTGAGTTTTTTTACAATAAAAATAATCATCAGGCGATTGCATTTATTAAGCTAGTCAGATGTTTATCACCTTGTCTTTATGCATGCTATAGTATCCAAAGGATGAACGTAACTCATGTAAAACTAAATCTGGTACAGTGAAGGCTTCTCATATGGTAAAAGCATCTGGATCTGTAGCAGGGGCAGGAAAATTATTTCCTTCTTAATTCTATACAGGCTCCACTATTTTTGCTTCTTACTTTAGATAAGTGCTACTACTAATATGTAAAAATAAAAAATAAAAATAAAATTTTTGCTTATTATACCCTTAAGTAACAGGTTTTTTCCTTTGCAATTTAAACATAATAAGCATCCAGTATTACTGTGTACATTAATACTAAAGGCAGAAGGGAAAAAGCAAAGCAAGCAAAACCTTGCATTAATCCCACAGGTGGTGTTAAAGATGCCAAGACAGAGCTTCAGATTAATGCCACTTATAGTATATTAGCCTAGCACTATGGAACCATAATATCACATGGGCAGACCAGGCTTTGTTCAATAAATAAACAATTCACAAGGCAGTTTTTCATTAGATATTTGGCATGCTAAATGAGAGTAATAAGGGAGTATAAGGGAATATAAACAACAGTTTTCTATTCATTCCCTCTCTTCTTTCCCAATAATCAATACACTGGATGAGCATTCACTGTAACTGAACAAATCTAACAATTTTCATAATGCAAGTACTAAAATTTGGGGGTTTATTCTTAGGCAGAAAGGCAAAAGAAAAAAAAATGATAAATAAGTGAAGCTCATACAGACTCTTTTACACAAAGGCTGACTGTCCCATGTGACAAGTGCAAGCAGAAAGGAACCATTTATATTTCTCTGTCACTAAGGATCACAGCTGAAATGTATCTTTAGGAGCCTGATCTGAAGGTCAGAAGACTTTCAATACACTGCTCATTCTGCAGAACTCATATTTCTGGATTCTTTTTTATGTCTCCCAATGTATGCAATAGACCAACTTAATCTGACGTTAGAGAATGCCAGAGTGAGGGCTGAAGACACACTGAATGCCACCTTGAAACACCACCTCTTTATGGATAAGTATTAGCTTTATATATAAAAAACAAAACAAAAAAACCACCAAAAGAACCCAAATGAAACCAAAACAACTTGCGCAATCCCAGCAACTCCTGTTTACACAAGATTTCCATTAAGCTAAGAGGCCAAAGCTTACAATTTGTGGCATGTCATCAGAGCATCCAGCTATTTTTGCTTCATTTCTCAGAAATATTTTTATCGAGAAAGTTCAGCATCAGCTATGACACTTTGCACATGCCAGAGTATCATTTGTTACATAGCGTAACTCCCCACTTGGACTCTGACAGAAAGCATTCAGATGGCAAAAGGCAAAATGGGAGCGTTTATAGACTTCCTCCTGTGTAAACAGCACACTAAAACCTCATGTCGTATTTCTGATCCAGCAACAAATACAAATTAACTCTATCTACATCAAGTAACCAATATAACTGATTATCTGGTTTGTGTTAATAAGTGCATTTATATGAACAGGTGTAGATATTTAGTAAACGAAATACAAATGACACCAAAAAAAGGGTTATTCCTGAACCTGGTCTAATGGTTCCCTGCTCTCCACCTCACATCTTACCTCAAAGGTATCTATCAATATGCTCAGAAACCACAAACACTAGATCGAACTCCTCATAGCTCATAAAATGACTTCAAAATCTTCAGTCTACGCTTGCCTGTATTACTAATACTTTGGACATCAGATTTATCTAGACTAATACCTGATCAAACATGAACCAAGAGATGATTTGTAGTACTGCTGATCCTTTGCATTTAAACCTCCAGAGGAAAAATTTGCTGGTGCCGAGGACTGATTAGCTCCTGAGGGCTGAATACATCTAAGAATTCTGGTGAGGTATGTGCTCTCCAGGACACAAATCCACCACATCACACCCAAGAATTTAAAAGGCTCTCAAGAGCTGTTATTGCAAATCACTGAAATGGCTTCTTTGGGCAATTTTAACATGTCTAGTATAGGGGTTTTGTATATGTTTACCATCTGAACAATGTGTTGAATAATCTCATCAAATGCATTAACAATCTATTTTCCCAAATAATACAGACTAAAAAAATAAGTTTTAATAAGCAGAGGCATTTCCTCTATATATATCAGATCTAGAGAAATAAAACAGAAAAGACAATTCTCATTGGCCTGAAGAGGTCCATATTGAAAAAAAATGTGGATCATCAAAAAAATTTGCACCCACAGACACGTGAAACTAAATGCTTTACAATGCGAGAAATGGCTTGTTCACTACAGAACTCTGTGGGCACAAAACAGCTCAGCATTCCTTGCCCTACAGGCTTACACACCTGGGATGAGGTCTACAGGTCATTTTTCAGACTTGTCACAGGACTTTGTAGATTTCAGCAGCAACTGAACTCGACATCCAAGAGAAGCCCTTCATCTTTTTCACCACTGTGAAAAATTAGTACTTCTGAGACCCAGTCAGTGAAGTCATGCAACGACATAACACCAACAACCAATTATTTGCTAATCATGCCTTGGTTTTGGGATTAATACCACCAGAAACACTTCATTTATTCTTTTAATTCATATTAGACATTCATTGTTAGAATTACAAAAATTGCAGACAATTCCAGAGGGCTGTCTCTAACTGGAAAAGATTTTAAAACAAGCACCATATTGTAACTGCAACTTTAACAGATCATTCCACAATCACCACGTTATTCAGAGCTGACCTGCAAATGAGAACGAAGTTCTGAATTTGAGAGAAGCCATATGGCAAAAGTTAAATATTTTGATGTCTAAATATCCATAGCTTAATTCAAACTTACCAGATTCTTCCCATTTTAGAGACATTAGATCCAGAGACCATTCATAACTGTAGAATTTTTCCACTGATTTCTACGGACAATGATCAGTGAATGAATTTTCTAGACAGTGTGACATTTCAAAGCTGCCTTTGACCACAGAGCTGCCTGTATTTTCAGAACACAGACTGTATATTTCATTTATACATGTACTCAGGCAATCAGAAAACATTCCAAAACATTTCAGAATGAATAAGACAAGTTTTATGTAAGCATCAGAATCATTTTATTTCCAGATTTGCTTATGTTTAAAAGAGTTCTAAAACTTGACTATGCTGAATATAAAAAGTTAAACATTTACATCCCAGTTGACAACAACCTCATATTAAATTATTAAAGAACAACAGAATAGCTGATGTTCCCATCAGCATGGGCTAGGACTGCATATCATCCCAAATACATGTAGCTAGTTTTTTACTGGGCAATAACTAATGATCACTGCCATACGCTGTACTTTATGTCTCCATTACACTGGTTGTGATAAACATCTTTTAGTAGAAAGCTGCAATATAAACATTTATAAAGCAGACACAACACACTGGCTTAACCACTAATGCATGTAATTGCTAATACAGGGCCATATGCTGAAATTTCCTCTCTCTTTACATTTAACTTTTACAACGTAGGCAAATCAGACAATTGCATAGCCCACAGCCTTCCAAAATTGCTTACTGAACAGAAAACTGGAATCAGCTGCCAGTTCAATTGTTTTTACAACATTCTAAATAAAACAAAGGAGGTCTATTGCCCTGACTTGTGAAAGAGCTCTAATGAATGCCAATTACAAGAGCAATTAGGGGATCAAATCTAACATCAGAGGTTTCTCTGTAAGGTATTAGCTCAATGACTTTTTTAATAAGCTAATTAGTCATGGATGTTGAACAAGAAACAGATGATCCAGAAACAATGATTCTGCAAAAATGTATGCTGTCAAATCACATAAATAATTTAATCCCTGTGAACTATTAAAAAAAAAAAATATCACAAACAAGGGCAGTAACCCTAGCTTTCCAACAAGAATTGTCTCTGTGCCTCCCAAATCCTTCAACTGTATTAACAGTAACAACTTATGAACAAGAACATTCGAAGTATTCCAAGCAAGAGAGACTTCTGCATAGTTCTTATGTGTCCAGTATTTACCAATATTCCCTCTGGCAGCAGCTATGTCCTTAATCAAATATAAGATAAATCTGCAGGGACTGAACATCAGGATGACAGAAGGAATTCCGCCGTGAGACAGTGAAGTTGCCTCTTCCTAAAAGAGCAGAAAACATAGCGCTCTGAAGCGGATGCTTCAGTCGACAGTTCCCTTCACAAACGAGGCAAGTCTGGCCACCACCATAGCCCAGGAGAAGAAAACAACTTTCAGTATTTCTGAACTGACTCAGAAGTCCTGCATCGTACCAGTCCAGTTTAAGGCCCCTTAAAAACTGAACGGCTGGTTATACTAATGTCTCACATTGTAGATGAAGTACTGCAGGCAAGGTTTAAGCAATGTCAATAATCACTCAAAAGTTGTAAAATGGCAGAATGTCTCTGTGATCCTAATTGGGATCCCTTACATGTAAGCTTAATGACAGTATGCAACTGTGAAAGACCTTTTCTATAGCCTATTGCCTCATGCAGTACACAAAAGGGATGCTGGCAGAAACTACAGAAATTACCTGCCAAGAAAAAAAGTGTGTCTAAGCCCTCAGGTGGCATTTCCTAAAGAGCTGTAAAATGTGGAATACTTAATGTTCAAAGCAAGCTGCCCTTGATTTCAGGTAGGAGAGTCAGCACTTCCTCAAATCAGAGCCAAGAGCTAAAGTCAAGTATTCCTAACATGAGTGAAAAGCTTACAACAGCATTTTCACCAATATCAAGACGGAAAAACAGGGAGAAAAACCACATTCTCCAGAATAATATTTGATTGGTGAAGTTCCATTTCAGGCTCTGGAGAGGGAAATAAGTTCTCAAGGACGAAGTTCTGTCTTCTCATCATTTGCAAGACTAACCCTTTCTATGTAAGTCCCTTTCAGCACCTCTTGTGCTTGTTCTCCAGTTTGGCTGCATAAATTCCTTTCCGTTTTTAATATCATCTCAGTTCATGGTCTCTGCCTTTTTATCAAAGAAGTCTAAATTTTACATTAACGACCAGCTCCTCACACGATACCTGCCTCCTCTGAAGAGATACTCCATCTTCCCAATGGACCTTGCTTTTCTGTTCCCCTCAAAATTACTACCTGATCAAGTACTGGCTCTGAGTTCAAGCTCTATTTTCCCCCCAACCTTAAGATCTTAATCCAAATTATCCTCGGTCTCTTTCTGACTACAGGCCCAGTTTCTCCACTTTGGTATCGGAGAGAGAGGCAAATGGGTGAGCTCTAGCAGCCTCCTTCAAATTACCTTGTATGATTACTCGAGATATGAGCATGAAGAAAATGTCACTATATAGAAATTGATTCTGCAAATTTCCTAAAATCCAAAGTAGTAGAAAGTAAATCCCCCATAATGAAACACTAAGACAAAAGCAATACTACACATCACTAATTCATTACAAGTTTTCAGATAAGGTATTTCTGAAATTTTAGAACCAGGACCAAACCGTTTTAAACTAAAGTTTTAGACAGTTCTACTTTTTTACTTTTCTGAATGTACTTTTTTTCCTTTAGCAATATAACTCAAGTAAGAGACCAGAAAAGTTAAGAGTTTCATAAAAGGTCATGTTCCAGTCTATTCTGTACTGTAAAGTGTTTGACAATGTTAGTAAAATTTTGTCCTCTGCACTGATGATGTGCACATGCATACCACTGCTAGCAGAGAGAATTCATAACTAAAATTATTATTTAGTCTCAGTTTATTTTGTAGATTCCATGCAAGACGATTCTAGAATAACAACTACATATCCAATCACGAAAACCAGCCATACAGTTCAATGAAAAAGCAGTTTCTGAAAGCTGCAAATGAAGAGATAGAGAATGAAAATTCATTTTTGAGAAGCCATAGATGTGACAATTAATGCTGTGATCATACACTACTATTCCATCAGCAACAGATCTGATTTAAGATCTTGCCACTCCTGCTAAGAAACTCCACTCACTACCTTTCCTCACTGTAGGTTATCATTCAACCCTTTAGGTACACCAATTCCAATGTTTTTATAAGCATGCTTTTTAAAAATATTAAAAATACAGAAGTGCAGTGCAATAATTTGACCAAATTCCCAGGGCAAACAAGGGGCCAATGTGCACAGTTTACAAGTGGGATTTTCAATGTCTAGTTTGAAGTAGTTAAAAAAACCCCACATCATTGCTTTCTGTTACAAAGTAAATAATTTAAGTAAATATTTTCTCTTTAGCACTTTCACATATTTGAAGCATTGTATATTTCTGCTTTGTAGAAGTATCTATTCTTAAAAATGTTACAACTGTGTTTGTTTGCAAATTACAACCTAACCACCCAATACACACCAAGGCCAGACCTCTCTCACATCTCTGTTCTCCCAATTTGACATTTTCCTTCCATTTGGCACACAGAGCCAAAAGTTCAAACTATTCAGTTCAATTCAACTATTTAATTCAAAAAGTCTGGGAGCAAGTTTACTTACACATGTACACATACCTTTAAAAAAAAAAATACCAACCCACAGAGAAACCACATCAAATCCTTAGGTTACAATTTATACAGAGGGAATCCAAAGCAAGCATCAGGCAATACAGATAGCAGTTTTTACATGAACCCACAGCTGTCCTTAGCCTAACATAAAAACTCTTTTTCCTTGTTAAAATCACAACCTGCTAGTAAATATGAAAATGAACCTAAAGGCTTCTCTCAACATGTTACTCCAAATATCTTAGACTAAGTTACTCCAATTCATGACACAAGTGCTAGAAAATCTATCACAACAGCGTACCTATCAAGAAGTTACAAAAAGATTCTGATCATGCTCATGTACTAAGAACAAGTGAGGTAGAAACAGTGAGACATTGCACCAAGAAATATACAAGTGAACAGAGAGGGGCAGTAATAAACAGGTGCAATATGGAAATTAGAGAGAATTCTATGGGTTGCCTTTCAACATCCCATTTGGGATGCCATGAATCTTTGAAACTTAAGCAACTCATTAAATCTCTGAAACTTCACATTGTTTGTGAACACCTTATGTCAAACACTCTCCCACTTCAGAATTGTCTTAGAATGTATTAAAGCATGATAACATGACTATGGAGGTATACACACAGTATTTCTGGAATGGAACGGTCTCCCATATGGTTTACTTAAACGAGAAGTTGATGAGCTCAGATCTGCCTGCCCTTATCATATGCATGATCCATACACAAGTTCATAACCTCAAGCATGGGACTGTACAATTTTTCTTAATTTAGAAGACTCAATAGAATTGCAAAAATTGTCATTATATGTATTTCTGCTTTTTCCTACTTCTTTATTCGTATTAAGCCCCTGCTATCAATGTTATACTGCTGCAATGAGTGCCAGGGTTCAAAAAATAAACCTAAAAAAAGGTACATGAAACAAAGCACCATGTGCTTTATTAAAAACTCTTGCATCAATTTAAAAATATTAGTTTGAGCAAAAATCTTTTGTATGGTGTAACTGTATGTTCTCCAGCAAACCTTAGGTCTATGGCCATAGACAATTCAAGAGAAAAACTAAAAAAAACCCAACAAAACAAAGTTACATTGGCTTTGCTACTTTGCAAATCAAAATCATCCTGAGATACACCCGACACACAGCCACCCACCTTTATGAAACTGCAAGCTACTCAGACTTATCTTAACAAAAGCAACTCCTTAAATGAATCACAACCACTTAAGAATTATGTTTGTTATTATGGACTGTACATAGTAATGTACTTGCTAGCTAGCATGGAAAGATACTTCTGTTACTCCTGGATCATATACAGAATGGGACTGCAAATTCCAGACTTAAAAAATCCAAGTCTTCTCCTTTTTAGGGACTAACTTCAGTATTTTAGTGAAGCTTACAAATATGACAAGCCACTTTGAGTCTGTACCAAAATTAACCTGTCAAATATTCAGTGAGAGTAGTTCTTAGTGGTCTTTGGAATCAGGCTCCTTTGGGTTGGTTCAAATTAAGTGACTGAAACAGACTGGTTGTTACAACTACCAAATAATTTTTAAAAGTAGCCAGGAACAAGGCTATCAAATACAAAGTCAATATCAAGTTGAAATATTGAAATGTAAGACAGTTCACATAACTTTAAAGGTATCTACATTTTAATCTGCAGTTCAGCTCGTCATACTGATAAGTTATCTGGAACCCTTCATTTAAACTAGTTCAAGAGTTAACCCCCTTTGTGAGAGCTAAAATACCAACAGAGTACAAATACATTCCATTACACGGAGGAGGTGGGGAGACATTGTGCTAGACAGAGTAAAACAAAGTAGTCCTGTTTCATGGCAAGTGTCCCTAGGGTGCTACATAGATTTGGATCCTATGCAGTGAAAGAGGCAAGTCTGTTTTCTGAAACAAAGATAATTCTGGAAAGTAAAAAAGCCCATGGCATATATTAACGGTAATCACTAATGTGTCATCTGTCCATCTGGGACAGAATATGCAGACAAGCATTAAGTATTTTCTGTTTCCACAAAATACAAATAAACTCAAGTTCTGTTCAACAGCTTAACCTGTGGACTAAATGGATGCAGATGCAGGAATCTTAAAGGAAAAACCTTTATTTCTCTGACACCAATTTCCCAGTTTGCCACATCAAAACACCTAATGTATTCAATAGTGCAGTTTAAGCTAGGGGTTGATTTTAAACCCTTCTTGCACCACAAGGAGATCTTTCAGCATGTTCTTCACATTTTCAATCCAAACCTCCGTACAATCACACGTATTCTCCATTCACAGATATCACCACACTCATAATGTGTATTTTAGGACTGGAAAAGCAGGATACTGTACTGCCAGTTGTGACACTAACAGTAGAATGCTATTATTTCAAAGTCCAGGACATCAAGTATTAATGTGTTGCATTCACAAAAAAAAGCCCACTAGGATTATTGCTATGACAGAAGTATACATCACAGATTTATTTTTACTTGAATGGTTGTTCTCTCTTTGAACTTGAAAATGGGAAAAAATATACTTCAAGCATATTGGCCCTAATAGTTACCATAAATCTCCAGAAAGGCTTGTTGAAACTTGTGATATTATCACACCTGCATCTTGAAGTCCTACTTCTTAGTCAGATCAGCAGTATATCCCAGTTAAAATTATACATAGTGTTTTCATCAGCATTTGTATTTCTCATCACAGAAGACAAGAGAACAATAATAGGAAAAGCCTCCTTTGTAAAACGTATTAAGTATTAAAAAAATCACAGGAGGTTAAAAACGTCCTGTTACGTGACATCACTGCAATGCAGCAGATGAAGGGAAAAACCATTTTGAACAGTATCCATCTTTTGATCCAGATGAGAGCACCAGATCACATTTAACTCAAGAGGTTTTGGTACATTTTTATCATCTATAATCTGCATCACACCTTAAAAATCAGTTCTAAATCTGGAAATGTGGAGAGTCACAGTCATCGTGGGAAAAGAATATTTAAGAAATGTGGTAGAGATTGAAATTGCATCCTTGGTTAAAATTGCAGAGTCAGACCTGCAATGGCAACACAGTAGCATTTCTATCAAGAAAGCCATAAAAGAGACAGATCTGAAAGTAATTCAGTGTGAAAGTAATTCAGTGCTTATGAGTCACACCTATTCTTGTTTTCTCCTGTGGAATCACAGATAGGGTACAATGACCAAAGGTGGCCGATATTCCTTCAATTGATGCAAACAAAAATTCAAAATTTAAGTTATTGTTAACTTCTGTGAATAAACTGGGAGATGCATAAAGACACATGCATACAGTTTCAATGCGAAAAGAAACACACTGAAGTGATACTGAACTGCAGAAATTAGCAAATGGGATCAGTGACCAAATCCTGCATTTGCAAGGTTAACAAAAATGTGGTATATTGGAAATGGAGATATAAAGGGAATAATAGAGAATAAAATCTAATGTTTTAAAATTTTATCCAACTAAAATGAATCACAGGAAGGAAAAAAAAATCCCTCCAAGCATAGATAAAAAATTAATAATCAGCAAACAATAAGCAACAGAATTCATACATAGAAAAGCTACCAAAAGCTACAAACAGTTGATGAAATGACCCTAGGAAGTTTCTGAGTAAAAGACAGAAGACCCTAAAATTATTTCATGTAACAATAACCTTCAAAGCCTCCAGACAGACATTACTACATTGCTGCTTGCAAGGGACACACAGCAGAGACAACAGACAAGATTTCCAATTCCATTAGTTTTTGTTTTAATTTATAGAGCACACTAAAAGCATACCAAGCTATAAAAGACCACAAATGTAAATACAAAACAAACAAACAAAAAGAAACAACTGACAAGTCTGAATCTTAAGCACATAAAGGTCCATTTAGAACACTGCTGAACAAATTATATTGAAAGGAGATCTGAAAAATAACAAGCCCAACAGGGATCATAAGCTTTTCCTCTAAAAAAAAAAAAAAAAAAAAAAATTACACAGAACACAACCAAACACGCTATCCAGTTTAAATCCATCCAGGTTCTTGAAAGAATTTGCAAGAAAAAAATGAACTGCAAATTCTGGGAGTATATGCATTGTGTAGAATTTCTTCAGGCCAATAGAAGACATCTACAAGAAACTGAGAATTCCTACAGAAAAATAGGGAAGCTTTTAGATCCACACCTCACTCCAAAAAGTCTGGAACACTGAAGAGACTTCGGCAAAAACAAACAGAAAAAAAGGATACACTGTACATATATTGGATATTTTCTATCTCATGCCAATTCTGCTAAAGCCCAATTAACTGAGTAAAAGATTGTGTCTACTGAAAAAGCTAACTGAAGAGGGATAAAATGAACGTTACAAAAAAACAGAGTGTGATAAAATGGGATAAAAATAGAAAATCAATAATAAATAATAAAGACGACTGACCGAAATGCATGAGCATGATAAGAAATGACATTAAATTCACAACATCGTGCACCTGTAAGCCCAGTCCAAAATAAAGTGCTAGAAGGGTTTCATCCATTATGACAAGGTTTAATGGATAAATTTTTAAGAGCAAGAAAATAAAATATCTTTTTGTCAGGGGTTTTATTACAGGTAACTGTCACTAAAAATCAGCAGACTTCAAGTGATAAGCAAGAATCCATTGTTTCTGCCACATCACTCTCCAATCAGCTACATGTCTTCTACAGGAACAGTAATGTCTATCTCTATTTTCTAACCATTCATCAGATATTGTGAAATGTGTAAAAATTTTCTGGGAGCAAGCCAACAAGTTCTAGAATCATTGCTTGGGAGAAAGGCAAAATGAAAAAGGAGATTACTCTGCTGTAGCCCAATTCCAAGAGAGAAAAAATAATAAAAACATATTTCCACTAGAGCTGAAAATAATCAGTTTAAATGGTCTGCCTTCATTTTCAAGATCAACCAGTTCCCATTCTATAGAAATCAGTATTCACCTAATTCCAATATAATAGCATTAAACAGTAGCATTAAATAAAAAACATTATTAATCTCTTATAAATACATAAAATCTGGGAACAAAATTCTGCAAACTAACTTCAGACACTTTCAAGTAGTTCTGATGAAGAAGGACCAGCATAACCACACAGAGAATGAAAGTAACACTACAGCTAGGATTAGAGTGCCACAAAAAC
This sequence comes from Calidris pugnax, assembly GCF_001431845.1. NCBI lineage: Eukaryota > Metazoa > Chordata > Aves > Charadriiformes > Scolopacidae > Calidris > Calidris pugnax. Next base: position 20,888,813 of record NW_015090990.1, read on the forward strand.
ACACTTTTTTGCCATGAAATTCAATCTACACAATGGAAAACCTGATGATTATGATGATGGTAAGTACACCACCATAAAGGTTAGATTAAGACATTCTTGCTTATTTGTCATGGAAAGAGCACTGAATCCACAGTAGTTATTTTCTGCAAGTGATAAAAGATTATTATGCTAGTAACAATAATATGGAAAGAAAATCATGAACCCCACTTCTTTGAGTGGTTACCAGAGCCAATCAAGGAAGTCCACATTTAAAAAAGAACAAGAAAACACAAAGAAAGCAAAATAAAAAGATTCTCAATTTCTTCAATTTTTCTTCAATTTCTGTTTCTTTTCTATTATTATTTAATGGATAAAATAAGTGTTCTGTTGTAATCAGAAGTCAATGACTTCTCCATTTCTAAAGTATGGTGAGAGCAAAGAAAAAAAAAGCCTATTCTGTTTTTTCTGATAGAGCTCAGCAGGAAAACAAAACAAACCTCCCTAATACACATGCCTAGGAACCTGAATTTATGACAAAGCTAAATAAACTGGATATAGTAACAACAAGCTTTATGTTTTTCCACAATACAGCACTGTTTATCCTCACTTGTTAAAGTGCTCATGCCTTGAAGAGTATAAAACGACATCAGTGAAGACCAGAAAGAGACTATGTTTGTACAGATGAACCTGCTCTGGTCAAGTCAGTGATGAACTACACTGCAAGCAGTGAAAAAACCTGTGCACGTTGAACCAAGACTTATAACTTTGCCTCTATCTACTTCAAAAAGCAACTTTATTGTATTTTGCACTGGTATACAACAATCATAGAATCATAGAAACATAGAATCGTCTAGGTTGAAAGGGACCTTAAAGATCATGTAGTCCAACCATCACCCTAACTCTGACAAAAAAATAAATAAGAAATAAGCAATAAAAAAAAATCACTAAACCATATTCTTGAGGACCATGTCTACCCGTCTTTTGAACATTTCCAGGGATGGTGCCTCAACCACCTCCCTGGGCAGCTCATTCCAATGCTGGATAACCCTTTTTGTGAAGAAATTTTTCCTAATATCCAATCTAAACCTCCCCAACATGTATAAATGGATCTATTTCTCCCACTTCCCAATTCTTGGTCACACTTGACCCATACAGTTCCCAATATCATATTGTAAATACCTGAGCCAGTACCCAAAGAAAGGCGCATCAGGCAGGTAATGGGTGGACAGGGATAGAGAAAGGATCCAACCACCATTTCAGCAGCATCATTGCTATTTCAAACAACAGAACTACGGAGTGAATGTTCAAACCAAGCATACTCTGAGAAATCAAAGCACAGACATGAGAGAATTCATATATCCATATATCCATAACAAAATATAACTAGTACCCATATAATTGCAGTCATTCACAATGCAGTTTTTCATATATCAGCTGTTGTGCTAGCTATTACTTTGCCATGTATACCTATAGGTTTTCCTAATATCCACGTCAGGGTAGACTCAAATGAATAACTGACACATTTCCAGATAAGTGACAAGACAGAACAGAGCAGAAAGTGCTCTCTTTACCATTCTCCCCTCCACAGTGTGAGAGTCAGAGAGTACAGTTAATAAGTCGCCTTCTCCAGTTATGTTACAAATACGTCTTTGAACTGCAACATCTCTTCACAGATCTTACCTTGTAAGATGTTCCTAGGTACATAGTGAAATGCAAGTTTCAGAAATCTGTCAAGTTATGTCAAGATTCAAAAGACGCTTGGTAGCTGAGAAGAAAGACACTTCATTTTACCTTACATAAACACTGCCTGGGACTTGCATTTTTATCACGTTTTCTAAAAAGCAGCTGAACCTAATACACAATTGAGTACTGCTGTCTGGGAGGTGGGGGAAGACCATAAACAAACAGGATCAAATTGCCCAGAAGTACATATGCCTCGCAGCAAGCACAAGAAACACCACAGTAAATAACATACATAAATATTCTTCAGGGGCATCTGGCAAAATTCACCATAATGAATTCAAAATATTCAAAGCAATTATTTCCAGCCAACCATTTATTTCTTTCAGAACTGGGATGTTTAGCATTTATTATGTTCTTTCCTGTTGAGGCATATTTCTTCAGTAGTTTGACATTCCCCTCTCCCCCCCGCTATTTGGCTAAACAACTAAGAACTTTATTCAGCAAAAGTAACTTCCAGATGACCTAGCAAATGGAATTGATTTGGATTAAATAGCAACAGATTATTTCAGTGTTTAAGCAGTCATGGGTATGCCAGTAACATAACACATCTCAAATGTATTCCACTGATCTTATTAAGTATGCTTTTATTTATCTTGCACTAAACATCTATTTTATGGCCCATTTCTTCATACCATTTAATCACTGCTCAGTTACAATGTCAAAAAAACTTGAAATCCCAAATTGAAAAGCAGATAGAGTCACAACATAGATAATTCTCTGAGTAAGAGCTACATAAGGGACTGCTGTGGAATCATTAGGGTTTATGACTATATGCATATTTACTCTTTTGCATATTTTACACAACAGATTTGTTACAGTTGAAAGCTTTCCCTTTGGGCTTTTTTAAAGAAGAACATACAGGCATATCCCACAAAGTTGTCTGAAGAAGGCATACCAGAACTGTCCTCCCTGATTTTTTTGAGGGTGCAAGGGAAGGGACAAGGAAAAAGGAAGGAAAAGGTGTCCATGCAGGGGAGGGAAAATATATCTCTAGTTTAGAGCTGATAGGAATTAAACTACACTTAAACCAAAAATTTCTCCCATTCCTCAGCTTTTGCTTGCTCAGCTTTTGTTTATTTTTCTGACTCATTACTCAAAAAGTTCCTAGATCTTAATCAAGCCTAACAATGCTACAGAGGAAACACAACTCTAAAATGGGAAGAGGGAGAAAATCTTATTTAGGAATTCTTCATAAGCCATAAAATTATAAAAACTCAGGATATCCTCCACAAACGGTAAGAAAAATGCTACATAATAAAGTACAATATCCTTAAGTTATCAAAATATGACCTGGTTGTGTATTCTGGATGTCAAAAGCTTAGACAATGACTGTTCATGCTGATGATTGAACTTCTGTTTGAGGTATGCCAGATTCCTCCAGGAGCGGGGATGGAAATAAGTAAACTTTCAGGAAACAAGTATCACAGATGAGGAAATTCTTAAAAATATCAGAGAATAAACGACCCCCAGAGATATCTGGATACATGGAGTGTATGAAACAAACAGCCTCCCAAAAAAGCCTCCATAGGAAGGTGCTTTCTACTCCATTTTAAATTATCACCTTGGCCAGCAAAAGGAGCGACATGTGTCCCACTTCATCAAAAGTCTCATCTATATGCATTTCAACATTATTCACTTTCCACACACAATACCATCTCTCATCTGTATGAGCTCTCTGTCATTTTCTTCATATGGCTTTGAATAAAGGGTGTAAACAAATGATGTTGCAACCTTTTTTATCAGTTTTTAGTGACTATGTTTCTATCTTTAGAGATCTAAAAGAAAATATTACACTGATGCTTTATTTATGAAATTCAGTAATTTAAAAGTAACAGAGCTAGTATGAGAGCAAAATTCACATAAAGACAGATATTGAGTAAAACAAAGAATCACAAAATGGTTCGAGTTGGAAGGTCCAACCCCCCTGCCATCAACAATCAGGTATTGAACGCTCCCAGTGACCAGGCATCCACAACTTCCATGGAGAACCTGTTCTAGTGCCTCACCATCCTCAAGAATTTCTTCCTAATATCTAATCTAAATTTACCCTCTTCCAGTTTAAAAGCTTTATCCCTGGTCCTACCTTACGCTCACTGATAAAGAGTCCCTCCTCATCTTTTCTGCAGGTCCTCTTTAGGCACTGGGAGGCTGCTATAAGGTCTCCTTGGAGCCTTCTCCTCTCCGGGTTGAACAGCCCCAACTCTCTCAGCCTGTCTTCATAGGAGAGGTGCTCCAGCCCTCTGATTATCTTCATGGCCCTCCGCTGGAGCCATTCCAACAGGTCCATGTTCTTCTTACATTGGGGGCCCCAGAGCTGGACACAATACTCCTGGTGGGGGTTCTCACCAGAGTGGAGTAGAGGGGCAGAACAGGTCCTCTTTAGGCACTGGGAGGCTGCTATAAGGTCTCCTTGGAGCCTTCTCCTCTCCGGGTTGAACAGCCCCAACTCTCTCAGCCTGTCTTCATAGGAGAGGTGCTCCAGCCCTCTGATTATCTTCATGGCCCTCCGCTGGAGCCATTCCAACAGGTCCATGTTCTTCTTACATTGGGGGCCCCAGAGCTGGACACAATACTCCTGGTGGGGGTTCTCACCAGAGTGGAGTAGAGGGGCAGAATCACTTCCCTTGACCTGCTGGACACTTCTTTTGATGCAGCCCAGGATGTGGTTGGCTTCTCATCCATCAATATCTCCAAGCTCTTCTCCTCAGGACCGCTCTCAATCCATCTTCTGCCCAGCCTGTATTTGTGCCTGGGATCACTGTGACCCATGTGCAGAAGCTTGCACTTGGCCTTGTTGAAATTAATGAGCTTCCCACAGGCCCACTTCTCAAGTCCGTCCAGGTTCCTCTGGATGGCATCCCTTCCCTCCAGCATGTCAACCATGCCACACAACTGGTGCCGTCAGCAAACTTGCTGAGGGTGCACTGAATCCCAACGTCCATGTCACCAACAAAGACGTTAAACAGGAGCAGTCCTAGTAATGACCCTTAAGGAACACCACTCATCACTGCTCACCACTTGGACATTGAGCCATTGACTGCAACTCTTTGAATGCGGCCATCCAGCCAACTCCTTATCCACCATCCATCTGTCAAATCCATGTCTCTCCAATTTAGAGACAAGGATGTCATGTGGGACAGTGTCAAACACCTTGCACAAGTCCAGGTATATGATGTCAGTCGCTCTTCCCTTATCCACCGACCCTGTAACTTTGTCTCAGGCAGCCACCAAATTTGCCAGCTAACAAAATAACATTTTCTCTTAGGATATCCTCTATCCTATTAGGTTCAAGCTTAGGAGAAACAGAAATTTAAACCTTTAAGAAAGCCTCTGCAAATTGTTCACTAAAGCATGTCAATCTTTTCCGAATCTGATACTGCATTTAGAATTCATGGTGAAAATTACATTTTAAAGACAGATAAGATTGAAGGCCATAAGTTATATTTGGAGCAAGCTGAAGCATGTGTATGAGTGCATACATGTTAAGCTTGCCATCAAATACAAAACGTTCATATAGAATAGTCTATATAATATACACTGCTTTATCTCTTGATTACTTATTTTAAATGCATAGCTACACAAAGCATAGTACCACGCATCATGTTCTTGCTACGTAGTCACACCCTCCTCCTCTCCCTCAGAAAGTCCAACAACAAAAGAGAAAATCCAAACGTGACTATTTTACATTGACTGCTGTGGATAACGACCAGCCATTCCCTGACACCTTTATGCAAGACTGCAAAGTAAATATACATAATACAGAACACTGTGCATTAAAGTACTCAAAAGTATGGCACAGTATCCTTGCCTATTGTAATATAGATATCCTCCTTCCTCGCAGCAGCAATGTCACTTGTGCAGTAAAATCATTTTTGCTTTCCCAGTCAGTACAAAAAGCAAAGTAAATACTAGCACTTTTCTAAGAGAAACAATCAACAGTGCTGTCAACTGCACTTCAGTTTCCTGACAGATTACCATGATACCCATGTAGACTGTGCTTGCCCTGTGCGTTTTCCACGCTGGCAGATTTACCATGGCTGTAGTCATCAGCTGTTTCATGCCATCCCGGTCAAAACCAGTAAAAGACTCACTGACCACAGCCAACATAACTGTATTGATAGGTGTGGATATTACCAATGCAAGAACATTATTCAGTACTACATGACTGAAATGCCAGTTAACGATTTGGATTCAAGAGTTACTCTTCATATTGGAGAAAATTACTAATACAAAACCAGTCTAGCAGTTTAGTAGCTACATACAATATTCTCAGACATAAAACATGGGTAATGAAACTGAGACCTCGGGGAGAGGTATTTAATTTTGAAAGAGAAAACAATAAATAGCTCATATGCTCTTCCCATTTACATTCGTTGTCAATGACAGACTACCAGTGACAAACAAATGAGATTGCAAGTCAGTACAGCCAGGTTAAAACAAGGCTTGCAGCTTCTGCTTTCAGTGCAGAAGAAATAGTCTTTGAGAGAACCGAAGCCGGGCTCTATAAAGTTCCCAAGTGCCCTCTCCCATTCTGGCTGGTTTCTTAAGAAGTATGATTTCAAACCTGTGGGGTCTAAGCCAGAAATAGAGCTCCCATCGTAGCATAGGATGGGAAGGGAAGTTGTAGAATCGTTTTTACAAGTTGGAATGCTTCTAGGTGAGTTCTTTTGGTCTCCAAAAAAACCTAATATGCTTTTTAAAATAATAATAATAAAGGTAGATTCAACTTTGGAGAGCTGCACTAAATTATAAGGAGAGCAAGCAATTTAATGAGAATCCCATTTTTTTTAAGTGGCTGTGTAAGTATTATTTTCCTCACAACTTGCTTTCCCAGCCCCAGACTTTGGCCCAGCCCCATTCATTTGTTGCCTTTTACCTCACCAGTACAATACGTTACACAAAAACAAGTGTGAAGACAAAACCAACCAGTTACTGAGAAAAAACTACAAACTTTCATCACAAGAAAATGTATAATGTCCTGCATTGGTAGCTACATGAGCTGTTTCATCCAGTTAGGTGAAATCTGGAAATTATCTCTTTCAAGAACATTAGCATTATACACACTAATGTCACAGTTTAGCAATGTTGACATACTGCATTTCACACCACAAAACACAGCAGAAGCAAACAATTAAGTGCAATTACTGTATGGCACAGAAAGATAAGAGAATTAGCAATAGCTCCAGCTGCAAAATTTGATGGAAAAAATATTTCTTCCACTCTAAGCTTATTCGCACAACGGGATAAATTGAATATTAATACAACATATAGCTTACAAAATTACTAATGCAATTTTTAGGCTGCGTGAATCAAGAAAAAGATTGTACTAATCTCAGATGTTAAAGGCCTTTGTGTTTACAAATCCACAGTCTGCTCTGCCTTAAAGCTTACACATGTGAAACAGATTAAGGGGCACAATGGTGGAGGTTAGTCTCTCAACTACTTTCTGCTGGCTACCAGTCCCCTGCTAATTTCTGTCGCAAGTAAAGAGTCACCATCATATTATACCACATACACTTCACCCTCTCACTGTTGCTTATTACTTTGTTTTAACATGTTGTCTCAGGTTATTTTAACTGCAGTTACTCTAAAATAGGTATGACTTGTGCATACTATACCCCACAATATGAAACCACCATTTATCTGTAACCCCAATTTGGTTCACTGCTTTGGAAGCGATGGTTCTGTCACTTTATCAACTGGGATGCAGAAAAGAAAAAAAAGATGTGCTATCAGCTAGTATTTTCAGCTCTAGCATTGAAGCTTCTTTGAGTTCAGCACATGAACAAGCAGTTAGAACCATCAGTAGAGTCCTCTTTGTTACATCTGAATACAAACACAGATGAAAATGAAACCTTTTGACCAATATTTTTCTCATTTAAGACTAAAGCTTGTATCAGCAGACACCCAGACACAGTGGTGCCATCATTCATCATTTCAGGGCAAGTCTCATAAGATCCATTTTTCTTGAAGACACAAGTCCTGAAATTTTTAGCTTTTGTTAAAAACAAATAATTATTTTCAATATAAAATGTTTCAGGTCTACGTAGTTCCAAGTAAAAGCTTTAAAGGAGGAAAACAATACTAAATGTTCAAAAAAGACAAGACAAAGCCTATATTATTTTTAATCTCATTATTTTATGTTTTTTTTTTTCTAGGGAACCTGACTCATGATCTTTGAATGCATACAGCTGCCAACACAGCATGTAGGAAGAAAGCATTAGAGACAGCACATATCTGCACAGCAAGGCATTTGGAAAGATGGTCTGGACAAACATCAAGAAAATAGGTTTGAGGACACACCAAACTTTTTTAAACAACTCTTAATGGAATTGGCATGCAAAGATGACTGCTGCTCCAAACAATATTTTGAGATGCAATTGCAGGAAAAATCATTTTTTACTGGGAACACAGTCCTTTATCTAGGCTCATTACCTCACTTCTGTTACACTTTCCAGAAGATTTCACAACGGATTAAGCACAAAAAATGCTGTTTGAAGAGATACCTTCCTTAAAAGATGTAAACACACACATAAAAAATACAAGGTTTCAATCTGACGAGGGGAAAAAAAATCATTGGTGAATATTAGAAGTACCTTTATACATAGGAAAAACAACAGTTAATGCAGGGCAGCAGATAGAAATTGCCAGCAGTAGCAAAATAGCAACTTGCCAAAGCCCAGATGGCACAGACTGCAGCTGTGAAGAAACCAGCTGTCCAGGGGGTCTCCCTGCCACAAGGAGAGTTGCAAAACTGAGGTGGAAATGGGCAACGACCTCCCTTCCAGCCACTTTTCCCCAGTGCAGCGGCTGCTCTACACCAGCCTTTCATCTAGTGGAAACAAAGTTTGATTTTGCATAGGCTGCTGAGAATTCTGAAAAAACTTAAGGGCTACACAGATTTAGAGTGTCCTAGATCACTTGGAAAGTTTAAGCACAATGTTTAAGTTCCTAATGGCCCATCCTGCCTAGAAGGAACTGAAGAGCTAAAATCTGCATTTAAAAGAACAAAAATGAGAACAGACCAGACTATTAAATGCCACAGCAGGTAGTAGCCAGGATTCGGTTTTGCACATCGTGTTACTACTGCATTTTGCCTTTGTTCAAGATTGCCCCCATTAAAACTAGGTGGAGGGAGAGAGAAGAGAAAGAATGAAAAAAAAAAAATCACATTAAAGATCTTGAATAGTTTCAGAGAATCTAGCAGTCCTCCAAAAAGATTTCGTTTTATCTAAAAATAGTAAGTAAGAATTTGAATACAGTTTCAAAGTTCATGTTATTTTAGGGACTAGGAGAAGATTGAAGCACCTTGGAGATTAGGCTCCTCTATCCCTATCTAACTCAGGTCTTGTGTCTTCTACAAAAATGTTTGTTTCATTCTCTCTTTACATACATATTAGGCAAAGAAAGTCATCACAACCCAAGGAATGACAATATTTTAATCCAGAGCACCCTCCTAGCTCTTTGATTAGAACAGCTGCTTAAACTGTCAGAGGGGAGGAGAAAGTAAAGTGTAAACTTTCCTGGGAATTCATGAGTTTCCAGCTGGACAAATTATCTATGTGGTAACACCACTTCCTTCTCTTGACATTCAGTGTAGTGTAACGCATTTTGAGACCATACAGCAAGATGAGGCGTTTCAGATGATACTTCTGCTTATTAGATGGGGTGGCGCTGCAGCCTAGGTAGAAAGTATTTTTAAGACAAGATCTAGTACTGACTATTTGCAATGTTCTCTCAGTGTCCCTGGGCAAATGAAATGGCACAGACAAGGTATACACTTGCACATCTAAGACTAAAAGGGTGGTCAATAACCCACTTTAATGCCACCACTGCATTTTGCTGTTCCTGTTAGGTCACAGGTATATGTCTTAAAGATAGATCACAAAATGACAACTAAGAGTAAATGTAATACCTCCTTCCTCCTGCCACTATCCACCACAAGCCATGACTGAAAACCCAGGTTAAGGCTACATATTAAATGGTAATAGTGGCTATTCTGCAACAGCAAACTCACAAAACAGTTTGACGTAGTATTTAAGTCATCTCCGTCTTCAGCAAAGAACTGACAGTGGGGTAACGAGACTAACTGCACGAAAAGCACCAGTTTTCTGATCTCAGGGATTTAGTACATAAATAGGAAGGAACTGATTTCCACTGGAAACAACATTACCAACAAATATTTCTAGGTGAAAAGTTATATATTGAGAGGAAGAGAACGTTATTAGGTAGCTATAACAGAGGTACTATGTGTTCTAACAGCAACAGTATTGTTTGCTCTTTTCTGGGATATAACCTGATTCTCTAAAGGCGCTTATCTCTTCAAAAATAAGATTGCACTAAAACAAAAAAATGGTATGGGGTAAATGTTTATTTAAGCCCAATTAGCATATTCTTATGTAACAAATCTATTAAGTCATTAACTCAGGATTTTTTGTCTCAAGAGCTGATTTACTGAAACACAGCCTCAATCTCTGCCACTCATTTCACTGTCAACAATAACTGAAAGTTCTAGAGGAACGGGGATTTTAGTGAAGTGAACCTGGTAGACTCTTCAGCTCTCAATGCTCTACTCAGAATTGGAATTCTGCCACAAGTCATATTAGATACGTCAACAATTGAAGGATAAGGTGGTTCATTTTTTTGTTCTCTTTCAAGCTACATTAGTCCCCCAGTTCAAGCTGAAGCTGGCCTTTAATTATTTCATGCAGTAATTCTAATTATTTTCTTGTGACACATTCAAGCATTACGCTATTGAGGGCTTATCCCAAGAGAAAAAATAATTTTATAATCATAATATAAATGCCAGTTTATCATACTTGACCTCTCAAGTTCTTCATAGAAGTCTTTTATGATTTTTAGAGCATTCAGTAATATTTACAAATGTTTTATGAACACACCCTTGCAGACACACTGCTATTGAACCATGAGATGTAACCTTGTCTACAGGCAAAAGACTAACAAATTATGTTAATGAGCCTGTAAAGGAAATTCTGAAACAACACATCAGGTGAATATTTTGCTGAGCAGCAGATGCACAATCTTTGAACTCTAAGAAGACCTCGCAAAGATTACAAAGTTGTTGCCAGAGGCTAAGGAGGCAGTACTAACTGTGAGTAACTACATCCTTCTCCTTTTTGGTCCTCTGGTATCAGTTTTGCATTTTCCAATGTGATTTAAAATGCTTTACACAGAACATCGTAACACTAGCTCCCTATTGCAGTCTAGCATTTTCTTCTTTTTTTCTGGCATCAAAGTCATTTTAATTTCTGCATTCATCACTCACAAGACATGCCCAATGCTACCCAGATCACATTTCACACTGTCATCTCTACTTCTAAGGCAATGTGATTTCTACTTGCTTCCGCTTATTTCCAGTCTCTTTTCACTGATATCCCTGCCACTGTAACTCTGTTAAAAGCACAAACCAAAGCGCTACCTAGCATCCGTCAACACTGTGCCATAATTCCTAGGCTCTTAATCCATAAATCACTCACTCTATTCAACCTCTTCATGTAAACACATGCCTTGAAGGAGGCCTATAATCACTAAACCAGCCGTACACTTAGAAATAAAATGCGTACCAAAAAGTGTAAGGCTAATAATCACGAAATTATTGCCCTTTTTTCCCCACTATTTTGTTGTTCCTTTCCCTGAGTGCATGTGGATAATCTCCAAACATTGGAGGTTGTCCCTGACATATTACTACACAACAAATCAATCAAGAAAATCTGTAATTATGAGGCAAACTTTTCTGTTCATTTTGAAATCACTATAAAAACAGAAGCTTGACCTTCAAAAAAATTTTTTTTCCTCTCAGGTGAATTATTTGGATTATCATCATAAATGGCAGAGGTTTGAGGCTTTGAAGCATTGCTTATCACTACAACAATTGAAAGGCATGATTGAAGTTGTAAGTTAGTCTAAAATGCAGGGGAAGAAAATCACAGAAAAGATAAAAGTATTTCTAGAAGAACAGGTTCATGGTTATCCACATAAAATGTAAAAAGGCTTATTTATACTTAGTAGACTGAAAATATTGCTAAAACATTTTGTACTTATCTACACACATTTAAAGTACTTTCATAATCACCTTCATGTATGGCTTGCTTTCTGGTTTATTTATTTTTTTAACATCTATGTAGTTATGTCTACATAAAGATGACTTTTAAAAAACTTGCAACTGCAAAGCAAGAGTAGGAACTGAAAATTTAAAAAGCGAGAGTTTCATAGTACTTAAATTAGAAATGTAATGAATGTCCTAACTTCAAAAAAGACCCCAGAAACATAGTTCTTTGGAAGGTGGCAAATTCCTTTGTATGAAGGATACAATTAACCTTTACGGGCCTCGACTGACTCTGGGTGCCTTTCAATAAATGACAAGGAGGGTGAAATTAAACGAGCAACGTACTTTTCCATTTTCCTCCTCCTTAAACTGAGAATTTCTCCCTCAATCTCCCTCGCCCGACTCCAACCTCAGCGGCTGCAGCCCTCGCACAGATTTCAGCGCTCTATTCTCAGGATGCTCCGCCGAACCACGCCAGCGCTCCACCCTCCCGACACCCGCCCGCTCCAGGGAGCAAAAAATTCACTTGGTGGTTTGGGGCTGCCCTACGAGGAGAAGATCCTCCCTTGGACAACAATTGGGCGTTCATCAGCCTCAGCGGCCGGCTCGGCTCGGCTCCCAGCACCGCCGAGCTGCCACGGAGAAGCCCTCAGAAGGAAAACAAAACCTTGCCTCTCAGATAATGGCTCTACTGTACTTACTCAGAAATAGAAAAAAAAAAAAAAGAAA
>NW_015090990.1:20901495-20902299 GCF_001431845.1 Calidris pugnax
AAATAAGGGCTCTCCTGGTCTTCCACAAAAATAAAAAAAAAAAAAAAAGGAAAAAAAAAACCAACACGGAATGAAAGGCATTCGACTATTTTCAGTTGCTTGAAATTCAAAAAACCCTTAAACCATGGCATACCGCATGTCTACAATCCCTAAATCCTTGCGGTTGGGAAGTTAGGGAGCGGCGGCAAGCTGCGCCCACCCCAAGTTTCGTGCTGGTCTAACGAGCACCGGCGCGGAGGGGACGGAGGGGACGGAAGGGTCTGCCCCGACAAACCCGCTTCCCGCAGGTGAGACCTGCCACACACACCAGCCTCGACGGGCGGGCGAAGCCGCTCCGCTCGCCCCCGGCGACGAGCCCCGTTACTCACGCCGGGCCCCGCCCCGCGCCTCCGCCGCCCGTCCCCGTCGTCCCCCCCCTCCTTCGCCCCCTCCGCCGGTTGCGAAGTTTCCAGCCAAGGGCAGCGCTTGGGCGGCTAAGCCCGGGACAGCGGCTGCCGCCCCGGTGATCAACAGGCTCCCGGACCGCTCCCCCCGCTGCTGCTCGTCAACCGCACCTCGGGTACCCGCGGGAGGCTGAGCCCGACCCCCGGCTGCTCTTCGTCCCCCGGGAGGGACGGCGAGGAGACCTCCCCACCGCCTCGGAACCCCGCCACCCATGAAAGCTACCCGCGGGGAGGGGGGACCGGGACCCTCGGAGAAGGAAGCACCGCGTACCTGGCGAGAGGTGATGGAGACCGTCCCGCTGCCTCGCCGCGCCGGGGCACACGGCGCCCGCTCCGGCCCGCTCCCGCCTCAGCCGCGGAG